>NC_134366.1:160181351-160335018 GCF_035582795.1 Mycteria americana
GATTGCCCCGGACAGATCTGGATCCCGTTGTGCCGGGCAAGACTTACTTAGGGAGACATGTGCATACCCCTAACTGGGCGGGAGAGGGGCTATGGTGATCGGTTGCCTTTTTGAAGACCGCCTTTCTAAACCAGCTATCACCCACAGTTTGTAATTTTCCTACGTAACAGAATGAAATCAGCCTGCCTTCAGCCCATTTCATTGCTGCTGCTCGGGCCCCGTGGGCAACATGGGACAGGAATCATGCAGCCTGACTTCAGCTGCCACTGGAGAGTTATCCGCAGCCTGGGCAGGCGCTGGAGGCAGAGCGCTCCGGAAATGGAAGCCTACCTTTCTCTGCGGTAATAACTCTGCCTGCATCTGCTACCGGGCAGGTGGATGGTGCAGCACAAACCAGCGCATAATAGAAATCCTGCCTGGAGAAAAGAAAGAATCAGTGGTGAAAGGGTATTTCAATGTATCCGTGCAGCAGATACAAGAGTTGCAACCCCCAGGTTTGCTCTGGCCACTGGTTCCTGCTAAGGGTCTCCAAGCTTGTAGGTGGCTTTTGACCCTGGTTCGTTACCCTTTGCACTCTTCCAAATAATTTATATCTTCATATGGCTGGCAGTTGTCTGGGAATCTGTCCAAGCCCTCAAATGAAAGGCCAGGAGAGGGAATCGGTTTTCTATTTCTGTCTTTGCAACTTAACACCTGTGCAATCTGTGGCGAGTCACTTGGGGCCAGATTCTTAAAGAGGTGGATTAGTGTGGACTCCTCTTTTGGGGTCTTTCTCTTGGTGTCCAGCTGCAGCTTTAGGTGCCTCCGAAACTTAATTCCTCAGATCTTCCTGCTCAGCTGCCACCTAACTCTGGAGGAGCATGAAGTCCATGGTACCTTCCACCTTTTACATGTGAAAAATTCCTTATTGCTTTGCACACTTGGATGCACCTTAGTTTTGATACTCTTCAGTAATGTCCCTGACTGACTCACTGGGCCAGTCCTCTGATGTTCCTCTACCAACTTTGCCTACAGGGTTCAATCCTGAACCTCGAAACACGCTGCTTGGATTGAAATCCACACAAAACATACGAGAAAATGCTGTCACATGCTCACCTGTCCCTAACCTTTTTTTTTTAATCCAGTAACTCTGTGCTTAAAGCGTTTGCACAAGTAGGAGACCTGGCGTTACCCTCGTGCCTTCCAGGAGAGCATCCTCCCAGGTTGAGTGGAGCAGGGCTCCCCTCCTGAGACTGGCTTCCTAGAGCTAACTAGTTGGGGTGATCACGCTATGGATTACCTGTGGCCCTCAGATTTCCAGCTAAATGGGGTTGATAATGCTTTCCTGGCTAATAGGGCAGCACAAGAGCTGATTTGTCACCATTGTCAGGTGTGTCATGATCCTAGGGTGAAAAGCAGCATAAAAACGCAGTGCAGCTAAGATGTTTGGAAGGGCTCAGCAACAGGCACGTGTGCATTTAAAAAATGTTACCCTGTTGCTTAATTAGCTCAAACCACCATTCTTTGTGCCACGGACATGTTTTTCCGTGGCTAAGTGCAGTGAGGATTTCCAAAGAATTAAGCAAAACCTTGCAGAGCCGGCAGCCTGGAGCTCCAGGCTTGGCTCTATATTTAGAAGCCTAAATGAAGGCAGCCCGGTTTCCGCAGATGCCGAGTACCTGCAGATCCCACTTTGATGTGGGTGATTATATGCAGATTGAAGAGTGAAGCTTTTAGCAGAAGTCCTCACCTGAAGGCCATGGGAGAGGAACTGACTCCTGCGTGATGTTTGCCCACCTTCTGGTGGGAGCCGAGATGGTCCCCAGAAGGCAAAGTCAGTGCTCTCCTTTTATTCAATAGTTGACAGTGCTGGGTTAAACTTTGGAAAGCATTTTTTGAAGTCCACTCCCCAATCTGGAAAGATTTAAGGCTGGTTTACAAACTGTCTCTGCCTTCAAATAGCCCAGGGTTGTGTTGCTTTATCAGAAGCAAAAGGAAGAGGGGAAAAAAGGACGGAAAGACAGAACAGACTTTCAAATAGTTGTGGAATGGTAATACTCATTTAAAATTAATCCTCAGCTTGGAGCAAATTAAAGTGATCTTTGCTCCACAAATTAATACTAACGCTATGGTTGTTTATCACGTCTTGGTAATATCACATGGGAATAAAAATATCAACTCTTATCTGTTCAAATAGCAGAAGTGTAACTGTTGGAGCTTCGGCATTGCAACAGCTGTTTCTCATATCCTCGGAAATAATTGGTTGTTACAGACGCTGTTTAAATGTGAGAAAATCACTGTGGTTTTATAATTAGTTTATTTTTAAGGAAAAACATAACTGCCCTTTGCTAAGAAGGTGAGGCTTTCAGGTGGGATGGAGGGATAGCAGTGTAGGCACCTGATTTCCTGTGACATTAAACAGATAGTGAAACCAGAGGCTTATAAATATTAAGATCTTAATCTCACAGTAGAGCTCTGCTGGGGGAAAGCCAGAGACAAATAAGGCTTTGCCTGAAACTCGCTGTAGGGTCGGGGCCCCAGCGTGCTGTGTTATGGAGCAGGATGACTGTGCTGAGAGGGTATAAATACGAGCAGCTGGCTCTGACAGTGGCATTGTATGAGGTTCATTAGAGGACTTGGGCACTCTGTGGCTATTTTTAGTGCATAAATTCATAAAAGTCTCTCTTTGGGTGCAGCCTAATTCGGAAACACCTAAAATCCACAAATATCTAATGTGGTGTGATCGGGAAAGCTCCCTGGCTGCCTGAACGTCTGCTCTCAGGCGTGACCAGCATTGCAGACAGCTTGGGAGCGACCAGCAGCAAGGTCCCTGGCTCGCCGTGCACTGAGCCGGTAGCCCAATTCCCCACCTGGGTTTAATTTTTCCGTCGATACCCCCCGGGAAGAGACTTGGCCAGCGGCTGCTCTGGCGAAGGGCCTCCGCTGGTTTGCACCAGCCCGCTGGGCAGGAGGGTTAGCAAAGAGGGAGCGGGACACGGGGCACAGGCGGCCGGGAGAGCGGCCAGGCAGTGGGCAGCATCCCACCAGAAGCCCTGCAGAGGTGCTGTGCCGTGAGTTAAATCTCCACCGCCGGTTTTGGGAAGGAGCTGGCAAACGCTGCTCACTTTGCGAGTGAGTTCATGGCTGGGAATCCCCAAGGAGGGGAAAGGGAGGCATTTAACGACGGCACGCGGCACGACCCTATCCCCGGGATTTCATAAGGGCTTCTTTAATTAGCGCTCTGCCTATTGCTTCGCCTTGCGTGTCCCTGGGTTTTGCTGGCCGTTCCCTCCCCTCCCGTGCTGGATGGGGAGCGCGTGGCGGCTTGTGCAGCCTGCGAGGCCTCTGCACGTAGCCAGCTGGGCTTTGGCCCATAGCTTCACTGGGACAAAGAGCCAGCTCGAAGGGCTCCTCAGACACGAGCCACGGGGCTCTGTCCCGCAGCGTGTGCTTTCTCTGCGGGCTGCCTAATAAAACCTGTTTCACAGCAAAGGCAGGCTGGCGGAGGGAGCCGTAGCTCTTAGGCGGGTGCTATCCCCGAGAGCACCGGCAGTCTTAGCAAAGCCTATTTATTGGTGCTTCTTCCTTCGAGGAGTAATAACTTCCAGATTTACTCCCTTTCTAACTGAGCATCTTTCAAAGTGGGTGTAGAACTATTTAAATAGCTTCTGTGGAGGTGGGATGAGAAATTGCTCTTATTCTGTAGTCTGCAATCAGCACCAAACAAGCACTTTTCTCCACTGCACACACAAACAGGCAAGCATCTGCCAGCAGCCTCAGCACTTAGATCTGATTTTCTGCTCACTGGTGTAAGACATGAGGAATTCCACTAACATCAACAAAGTTTCAACAGTGTAGTTTTTATTATATTTTATTTTATTTTATTTTTAATCCGGTTAAATCTCCATAATATTTTACCCCAGCGACTCCTCAGTGACTGCGCTCCAGGAGGCGAAGCCCCACCATGGTGCATGGGCAGTGCAGACCCGCTGCAGCCCTTGCTGCCCGGCATAGCTGGGCCACGGCGGGGTTCTGCACAGCCCTTCGCCTGGGTTTTGGAAGGCTCAGGGAACAGCTCTGTGACCTGCTTCTTCCTGGACAGCCAAACGCATCCTCCTGCACCAGAGAGAGGAGCTTGCAGCATCCCTGGAGGAGGCGGAGGCTGCGGGTGTCCTGGGGTGCCTGCCTGGGACATCCCAAGTTGGGCTCTTTGCTTTGTCAGCTCACCTGTGGGAAGAGCCTCAAATCCAAGGGCCGATCACTTCGGCAGAACAGACCCAGTGAAGGGTAAACATAAAGAGTGCAAGGCCCCAAACTCATCCCTGCATGGATGGAGCAGAAATGTGATAGGGAGCTAAGACTACAAAGAAGGCCCAGGCCTTCAGAGGTGGTGGAGTCAGAGGAGAGCCATCCTCTCCAGTGGCTTCCAGAGAGAGCCCCTGCCCATACCAAATGGAAGTGTAGCCACTCACCCTGGCAAACCCCAACAAAAGTTTGGGTCCTTGCTGAGTCAGTTCTGTGGCCGGCGATGTGTGGTATATTCGTGCACCACTTCTTTTTCTTTTGGTGCAAACATGGGTGGCAATCTGATTAGCTTATGATTCATGATTTGGCTAATGTCCCTACTTCCCCCGGTCCCCACCTGTTCAAATAACTACTACTGTAATGTAGGCTGTTAACTTGAAATAACTTTTCCAACCCCTTTTGTAAATGAGCTCTGGAAACTGCTTTAAGTCTTGTCCATGGGCAGAAGTTGTAATAACTTAACTTCGATGCTTTTAAAACCAACTCAACCTGGTGCAAAACTCTACATGGGCATTTAAGAAGAATTAAGTTCACTTCGAGCTGTTCCTAATCGACTAACGCCGTGATCAGACATGCTCTTCTGGGAGAGCCTGGTTTCCAGCCCCTGCTGCTCGGTGCTACTTCTTGCCAAAGGCCATCCCCTCCCCAGCTCTGCCGCGCAGAAATACTGCTCCTCACCCAGTCCCGACGGCAGGAGCCAGGTGAGCAAACCCTCCCGTTCAAGGAGTCGCAGCTGATCTGGAATATCATGCTGGAGTGGGGCGAGGAGAGGCTGTTCCATGCAGTTTGACTGCCAGACCTCAGCAGAGCGGAGGGAAAGCCTGCACGAGCAGCTGCGGTGGGTTGAGGCTGGTGACTTGAGCCAGCTCAGCTACCGTCACACCAGCAAGCCTGACACTGCACCTTTGGTCACCCGGTCCCGTGCCACCGCTAATCACTGCAGTTAAACCAACCTGAGTGAGTTACACCAGTGGCTCCATATGCCCGTTGCACCAATTTAAACAGATCAATCAGGCTCGGGGCAACTTCCTGAAAGACCTAAATTATGTAAGCAATACAGTGCAATAAAAGAAAAAAAAGAAAAAAAAGGAAATACTGGTACTGAACTCACCAGAGGATTAATTTATTCTATTCCCCAACTGGCCAAGATTTCACAACAGACAGGTTAGATAATTTTGAGGCACACATGCATTTCAGCCTCTATGCTTACACCCTCATGAAGACCATTAAACGGCAAATCCTGATCTCGCCCACTCCTCTTCTGACCACGCGTTCCTCTGCATTCACCTGCCTCGTTCCCTGCACGACCCTCAACGGCTGGTTTGGTGCATTGTAGTGTGTTTAGCTCTCGCTTCCTCCGTTGCAACAGATGCCTAATCCTTCTTCTGTAAAGTCACCCTTCCCCAGTGGCAGGCCGGCAGGTTGGGGTTTGCATGCAGCGCCCCGCGCCATGGGCAGGATGCAGAGCCTCTGGACCTCCCAAAACCAGCGCAAAGGCAGTGGGGAGAGGAATGGTTGTGTGACCACGCTGCTGCAGTCAGGATCCAGGTTTTGCACCAGGGGAGGTAAATGTTTTGCCTGTGGGTAAAAGCAGTAGGTTCACCAAGGAAGTGCCTCTCCATAGGTGGTGTGCTAATTTCACCCCTGGCAAACAGCATTAATATAATACATCAAAGCTGGCTGCATTAATAGCAAACCAAGGGAAAGGATTTGCTATACATGCTAGCTACTTTTCAAATGCAAATGTCTGTTTTAAATCAGATTAAGACAGAAGGAAGCCTAGAGAATGCCAATAATTAATACATGATAAAGGAATAAACATCCAGGGCATCAAAAGGTAAAACGCAATCACAAAGATGAAAGTAATCCATCTTCTCCATGCAGCCTGCTCTGCTGCACGGAGTAAGTGGGCGTGAGTCCCCATTCCCATTTCCATAGGTAGGTGGTGAGTGTAAACCCAAAGCAGCCGCTGCGGAAATAAGAAGAATCCTTCAGCTCAGCTGGTGAAGTGGAGAATCCCTGGGCTGGGCAGGGCTTGGCTGGGCTGGGCTCAGCTTGGCTCTCCTTCTCCCCAGATTTGGTGAGCCATGCTACTGCGGAGAGGAGCCTTTAGCAGTCACTTCTATTCATTGACATGACCTCAGTCCCTTCAGGGTGTGCACGTCTAGCTTCTGGGGCTTTACACCAGTGAGAAAGGTGGTGTTTGGGATCCCCACTGAGCCATGAGTAGACCTCAGAAATATTTTGCCCTGGCTTCCCTGCCTCCTTTTCCACACATGAAAAGCAGACCAGCCTCTCCCCCCCCTCCCCTCGCTCCCCCAGACCTGCATGTTGCGTTACCGTTGAGGTTACAGCAGGACGTATCTCACCTGCCTTGAATCTTAAAAGAAGAGAAATAGGAAACTTGAGGGAAAATGTTAACATGCTCTATTCCCCTTTCATACTTCTTACAATTCACACAGTGCTGGCATTGGACCCCCAGCAGTGCCCTGTGGTTTTACTTCCTTCTTCAGCTGATACTGGAATAGCAGCACTTACTCAGGCTTTACTAAGCTTGCATAAGGCACCAAACTGTAGCAGGCCTCGCATATCGATTGTATCAAGAGATAAGCAGGCCTGACTTGCACACAGTCCATGTACGTGGGAAGCAAGCTTCTCTGAAGGCAAATAAACATCGCTGTTAATGTTTGAAAGCTGCTGCTCAGCGGTTGAACTCCATCAGAGAAACCCTGTGGCTGCTGGTTTCGCTGGCTGGTCTATGTACCAGTCCCTGGATTTGGAGGGAACTTATCTCACCAAGCAGTTCTTTATTTTCAGCCCTAGCTACCAGAAAAGAAGCAGAAGTTTCTTCTCAGACTTCTTAGCAGTTGTGTTGCTGACTTAAAGGTTCACAAAGTGCCCCCAAATCAGAACATAGGGCTTAAAAGTCAAACCATAGAACCAGAATGGTTTGGGTTGGGAGGGACCTTTAAAGATCATCTAGTCCAACCACTCTGCCATGGTCAGGGATGTCTTGCACTAGATCAGGTTGCTCAAAAGCTCAAAGCCCCATCCAACTTGACCTTGAACACTTCCAGGGATGGGGCATCCACAACTTCTCTGGGCAACCTGTTCCAGTGTCTCACCACCCTCATTTTAAAAAAAAATCTTCCTTATATCTAATCTAAATCTACCCTCTTTTAGTTTAAAAACGTTGCCCTTTGTTCTGTCACTACAGGCCCTGGCAAAAAGTCTCTCTCTGTCTTTCTTATAAGCCCCCTTTAAGTATTGAAAGGCCGCAATAAGGTCTCCCCCTTCTCTTCTCCAGGCTGAACAACCCCAACTCTCTCAGCCTTTCCTCATAGGAGAGGTGTTCCAGCCCTCTGACCATTCTGGTGGCCCTCCTCTGGACCCGCTCCAACAGGTCCATGTCTTTCCCGTGCTGGAGGCCCCAGAGCTGGACGCAGTGGATGCCCCACTCCAGGTGGGGTCTTACGAGAGCAGACTACTCTCATAAGCTCAGACTACTCTCGTACTCTACAGAGTCACCTCCTGCATTAGCTGCTGGCCACACTTCTTCTTATGCAGCCCAGGATACGACTGACTTGGGCGCACTTTGCCAGCTTGTAGTTATTGAAAATCATTACAAACTGAACAGTAAGGATACGCTGAGCTCCTCTCTCCTTATTCATGATCATCTTGTGAGAGACTGAAAGAGTTAATACCTCAAACATTGTGGTGACTTGAGGTGCTATTTGCATGGCGACGGCAGGTCGGCGAGCACGGGGTGGGGGAGAGTGAGAGCGGGATGTGGAGAGCGCGTCGGAGGATGCGCGGTTCCGGGTTCTGCCAGACCTGACCATGTATGGCCAGAGATCACACAGGGTTTATCTGAGGAAGGGGCTTGCGACCGCCCGAGAGACCCCTCGTGACCACCCCCCTCCCCCAGCGCCTGCGCAGAAGATGGAGAACTTTCTAGAACAAGAACCATGTAAGTCCTGAAGGGGCGTACCTGGAGGCGGGGATTGGCTTATAAAAGACACGCCCCCCCCCCGGGACGCGCGCGCACGCCCACCACTGGAGGATTGCCACGTCTGTCATCGTCATCGCGGGATCCAAGGGTGGTGATACTTTTTCTTTCTCTTTCCTCCTCTCTTCTCCTTTCCTTTTCTTGCTTCTCTCTTCCTCTGCTTTTCCAATATATACGCAAGTTTGGGATCGGGTTGTCCGGAAAATAGCTCCATTGCCAAATCGCCTTTGTTCATTCGTTAAACTCGTCAGTTCGTTAAGTTTGTCCGTTTGTGGAATTCGCCAGTTAATAAAGTTGCTGGCCAGACTGTTCCTCTGGGTCATTGTCGTGACTCTACCGACCACGCGGCTCTGCCGAGCAGAGATCGGCTTTTGTCGGTACTCAAACAGTCGGGGAATCGAAAAGATTCACCCCTCTCGCAACCCACCAAGTGGGACGAGACACATCTTCATATGAACAAAACCCTCTCACTGGCCCTTGGAAGCCCAGGAATACATTCTTTTAAAAATAAACTGAAAAAATCATATGGTTCCCACAAGCCTCTTTTACATTTCTCGTTCTTTCTGATCTTCATTCAAACTCCACATTGGGCTGAAGGGAGCCTCAGGCTCAGCTACAGTGTGGACAGATGGACAGTGTGGGCAGCCGGCCCTTCCCACCTGACACGGCAGGGATGGAGGTTACTGCCTCCGTTGCCTGCTGATAAATCTGTGCTCACTGCCAGCAGAAGCAAAGGCAGTTCCAGTCATTCTGGGAGGAAAGCTTGCTGCAGCCCAGAGTGGCCATGCCCTCATAGAATCATAGAATCGTTTAGGTTGGAAAAGACCCTTAAGATCATTGAGTCCAACCATTAACCTAGCACTGCCAAGACCACCACTAAACCATGGCCCTAAGTGCCACATTTACACATCTTTTAAATACCTCCAGGGATGGTGACTCAACCACTTCCCTGGGCAGCCTGTTCCAATGCTTGACAATCCTTTCGGTGAAGACATTTTTCCTAATATCCAATCTAAACCTCCCCTGGCACAACTTGAGGCCATTTTCTCTCGTCCTATCGCTCGTTACTTGGGAGAAGAGACCGACCCCCACCTCTCTACAACCTCCTTTCAGGTAGGTGTAGAGAGCCATAAGGTCCCCCCTCAGCCTCTGCTTCTCCAGCCTGAACAACCCCAGTTCCCTCAGCCGCTCCTCACAGGACTTGTGCTCCAGACCCTTCACCAGCTTCGTTGCCCTTCTCTGGACACGCTCCAGCACCTCAATGTCTCTCTTGTAGTGAGGGGCCCAAAACTGAACACAGTATTCGAGGTGCAGCCTCACCAGTGCCGAGTACAGGGGCACGATCACTTCCCTAGTCCTGCTGGCCACGCTATTTTTGATACAAGCCAGGATGATATTGGCCTTCTTGGCCACCTGGGCACACTGCTGGCTCATATTGAGCTGGCTGTCGACTAACACCCCCAGGTCCTTTTCTGCCGGGCAGCTTTCCAGCCACTTTTCCCCAAGCCTGTAGCGTTGCATGGGGTTGTTGTGACCCAAGTGCATCACCACACGGCTACAAGGTCCCATGCTTTCCTGTACTAGGTGTACGTCACCGTTATCATCCTCCCTCAATGCATCCTTCTGGTCCCTCCTGGAGGATACCTGTGCAACTGGAAAGCCTTACAGCACAGGCTGGGCCTCTGACAGGTATGGAAGGAGCAGGTTCCCAAAGGTGAGGTCTCTGATTGACTGGGCTTTACATTGAGCTCTGTGAGTTCAGGAATCATTGCTGGCACGAAAATCAGAGAATCACAGAATGGTTGAGGTTGGAAGGGACGTCCTGAGGGCATCTGGTCCAACTCTCGTGCTCAAGCAGGGTCATGTAGAGATGATAAAATAAGAGAGGTGCAGTCAGTGCCTCGGGTGGTTGGTCTCTTAACCACACGTAATGACAAAAATCTAGCCGACCCTCCCTGGCTGATACTCTCCCACCCAGCCAGTGGGATCAATCAGAGGGATCGAACGACAACCAACCAGTCCTTGTGCAGCCCTTCCTCACTGCAGAGGACCCTGGCAAGCATGCAGATCCAGATGTGATGGTACCATCTGTCCTGTCCAGATTGCAGGAAGAGGAGATGCCAGTGCCACCAGCAGCATTAATGTAACAGCACGTACATTACTGCCTTCCTGCCAACACCTATAGGTCTGCAGAGGCCATTGCAGCAGCCAGTAATGCCTGCAATCAGCAGTTATCCTTCGGAAGGCAAGCTGGGCCAGCAGAGAGGACAGTCCTCTGGATCTTCTGAGCGAGGAGTACGTATCCCCTCAACCAGTGGTTAGTTAAGCTTGACCATACCCCTATGGACAATATCAAAGCCTTCTGGCAGATTGCAGGCATCAGCATGGACTCTGGTCTTTGGCTGCTGCCCAGAGAAAATTATTAATCACTCTGACAAGTACTATCCTAAGCAAGTCTAAACAAGTAGTGCTCCAGTGTTCAGGATTTCAGGTAATATCAAAGGTATGAAAGGTCTGAATTTCCATCTTGTCCTTGGGATTTCTACGGTTCGGTCTTACTAATTAATGTAATCACCATGACCAAATATTGTAGAAGTGCTTACCAGCCTCGGTCAACGGAATGTCTGAGATGGAAATTACCCAGGGGCGGTGTTGAAGCAAACACTGCTTCCAAGACCGGCATATAGTTACTTTATATATGAAACAGAAGAGGGTTGTGTCCTCAAAAGATGTAGGTGATTACCATGTGCTGGACTAGATTACATGCAAACCTTTACCTATGTATGTGTGGGATAAAATGAGCTTTTGAGATATATTGCAATTTTGCCCTTGATTTCAACAGGACTTAAAATTCCACTCAGGTAAATCCCACCAAGGGCTGGGCTGCTGTAAGGAGCAGCCAAGCCAACTCCCTGCTGGCCTTGCCGTTAAAGCCCGTTTGGTTTCACAAGACATTCTAGTCTTAAAAACCAGCATTTCTCAATTTTAATTCTGTTAAGAAAGTAAGGCTTGCAGTAGGGAAAGAAACCAGAAGATTCTGGTGGATTCAGGATTCAACTTCACAAGCAATTAAGTTCTGCTGTGTTTTTCTGTAATTTTCACGACCAGAGGAAGCAAGGTGGGTTTCACAACATTTTAGGTTCTGGTTAGGCTTCCATCACAGAGAAAGGTGATATTTGCAGGTTGAAGTACAGCCTTTATTTACCTTAGTGGAACATCTCCCAGCAACTTCAACTAGGAAAGAGTTTTGTCCGCTGTGTCTTTCACTGGCGGGGGTTCTGTTCTCATGGTCAAGTCAATAACCTTCCCGTTCACCTCCGTCCCTGCGGCGTGATGTCGGGCAGCCTCCTTGCTCTTCTGCGGCCACAACAGCTTTGCTCCCTCTCATAAACAACCGCTTGCTTCGGGTTGATTTCTGCTCTAAACAATATTTCTTCTTATAACTTCGTTTTTATTTATTGCCTAAAATTCTAGATTAAATGCCATCTCCTAGCAACTGGTATATTTTTGTCCCTAGTCTGCTAACTTTCAGTGCTTGGATATTGCTCTCCATTCATTTTGCTGTCTCAGACAGCAAAGAAAGAAAAGAAAACACTAGTTGCCAGATAGCTAGCGGTATTTACATTTGTTTGTTAAATTTCTAAACAGTCAAGTCAGTTAAACAGCTAACTTTTATCCACCTGTTTGTTGCCTCTTTTTGTGGTTTAACCCCAGCCAGAAACTAAGCCCCACCCAGCCGCTCACCCACCCCCGGTGGGATGGGGGAGAGAATCGGAAGAGTAAAAGTAAGAAAACTCGTGGCTTGAGATAAAGACAGGTTAATAGGGAAAGTAAAAGCCACACACACAAGCAAATCAAGACAAGGAATTCATCCACTAGTTCCCATGGGCAGGGAGGTGTTCAGCCATCTCCAGGAAAGCAGGGCTCCATCACGTGTAATGGTTACTTGGGAAGACAAACGCCATCACTCCAAATGTCCCCCCCTTCCTTCTTCTTTCCCAGCTTTATATACTGAGCATGACATCATATGGTATGGAATAGCCCTTTGGTCAGTTGGGGTCAGCTGTCCCAGCTGTGTCCCCTCCCAACTTCTTGTGCACCCCCAGCCCACTCGCTGGTGGGGTGGGGTGAGAAGCAGAAAAGGCCTCGACTCTGGGTAAGCCCTGCTCAGCAGTAACGAAAACATCCCTGTGTTATCCCTGTGTAATCCCTGTGTTATCCACACTGCTTCCAGCACAAATCCAGAACATAGCCCCAGACTAGCTACTATGAAGAAAATTAACTCTACCTCAGCCCAAACCAGCACACCTCTATAGATGTGCTCCATACACAGTGTAGTCCTCCTGTTTGGTGCATCTTTAGAAGAGAGAGACATGGGACAGGAGCTGCCTCGGTGGGGGCACCCCACCTGAGATGTTTTGGGATGGGGCTCTTCTTCCCACTGTGCAAACCCTTGACTTTTCTTGACATGTCTAAGAAACATCAAGAAATGTGCTTACTACCTCTGCAGACTAAACCACGTGTGTCCTCCCGACAAGCCATGGCAAAAGCACATGACGAATCTCAAGAGGAGGATGGGGCTGAGTTATGCCCACAGTGAACCTTACAGGGTAGCAGGTGCCTGTCCCGTGAAATGGGTGCAGGAAAGACCTTACATTAAAAAAGAACCATTTCTTTTTGGCTGTTCAGCTCAAATTCTGCAATATCCCTTTTAAACATGTGTATGGAGAGGTATTTGCAGCTTCTGTCTTCATAGGTAGCACCGCAGGAACTCAGCGTAGTGTAAAGAAGGGCTCGTGCATCAAACCAGGTATCTCATCTGAAATTCCCAAAATTATTAGGGACTTGTCTACGAATTTGGCTTCAAGGAGCATTAGCAAGTAGCGTTCATCTCACCTAACTTTAGTAAACCACAGCCTTTGTCTGAGCTTCCTCTGATGGTCAACAGAGGGAAACGGCAGCTTTTAAGGTGCGCTTCGTCATTGTAGCTGCCTATTTTAGACTGGGATGGAGAATCCCCAGGTAGAGCCCATAAGAGACACTGCAGGTGTTTGCTGCTGGTCAGGTGGATCCCACTGAAACAACAGGGCAGAATCCATCCTTAGACTTGCAATTGCTTGTTCGCAAAGCCGTGTCACCTTTCTATCCATGCAAACTTGACTTTAGCTATTTTTTTTCTGTTTGCGATGGTTATAAATTGAATTTACGTCTAATAAAAGATGCTGTCCACGAGCATAAAAGAACAACTGATGATTCATGACTTTTATTTCTGTAACTTCTCACTTCCAGAATATCTATTTGACAAACTGTGAATCATATACATTGGCTTGGATGGATATACTTAGCTCTGATTTGTATCGTGAGATGTAAATACTGAGTTAATTAAATGAAAATTTTCTCTGTGAATTACTGCCTCCCCTCTCTCCCCTTTCCCCTCCCTTCCTTCTGCTTTAACTCACCGCTGTTCAAAGGCATGATCCTGTCGCCTGACAACCTGAAATCGTGCCACACGCCTATCCCAGCAGCAGCGTTTCATTCAGGACCATTCATGAAGACTGAAGCTGCCTATGACTTCCTGCAAAAGCAACATGGTACCAGGACTAGGTACAAGCCATGGGGCATTTAATTTTACATATCTGCTAAAAAAAGTACCTCCCGCCCCGTGCTTCAGCTGTGCTGGCTCAGAGAGAAGGACAGTTGCGACATTCTTTAATACCACTTTGTTTTCCTGCACAAGCCCCTGCAAGGTAGCGGCCAAAGCTCTGGTTTGACAGACGAGCTTGAAAGGGCAGATTCGCATCCTGCTAACTCTAAAATTCATAAAATATCTGTGTAAGGAAGGATG
Source organism: Mycteria americana (assembly GCF_035582795.1). Taxonomy (NCBI): domain Eukaryota; kingdom Metazoa; phylum Chordata; class Aves; order Ciconiiformes; family Ciconiidae; genus Mycteria; species Mycteria americana. Next base: position 160,195,490 of record NC_134366.1, read on the forward strand.
TGTGCGAGTGATCCCCTGACGGCTGAGTGCAACCGTAGATAGCTGTGATCACCAGATGAGAACATGAATTTTGTCTGATCTTGCTGAGCTGGTTGGGTCTTGCCTGCTACATGCTACGGTCTCATTAACACCTACTGACAGACGTTTTCCTCTCGGTTTGGCCAGGGGTGCCTGCTTGTCAATAGGCAACGCTGAGCGGAGACGCGTGTCAGCTTTTGGCAATTTTATGCAGTTTGGCTCCAGAAGGATTAAGCTCTGCTCGTAACACAAAGTAAGGTAACTGTTGTGAATTCAGATGGAGACCTGTTGTGTATAGCAGTATTAGGTTAAAAAATTCTGAGCGCTGAGGCTTTGTAAAAGAGGATATTTGTCATTTTTCGTAGAGCAGAAGCAGTGAAGGCAGTAGATTGCTTCTATGCATCCTTTCTCCTCGCTTCCCTGTTACCCCAGACAGAGCACTGCTCGCACATGGAAGGCAAGGAGCTCTTCTCTAGGAAGCAAAGTCTGGGATGGGCTTTTCCATGGTCTGACTTTTCCTCCTGTGCAGCCCACTCCCCCGTTGGGGGACCGCCTGTTCCTTGCCTCAGTTTACCCTTATTTACAAAGAGTCCTGTGGTACAAGTCTCCTGCACTCAAGCTTGTCAAGCTGGGTTCTTTTAGAAAGACAAAGAGCCTTAAAATACAGGCTTTGTCTAAATGCAAACTGTACCATGCTGTTGTATATCTTGGAACGATATACAGGCATTTAATAATTCACATGAATGATTTCTCCCTGCACCAGAATCCACGTCTGTCACTGATACACTGTGTTGGGTTTGCGTGGCAAGATTTTGGTGGCAGGGGGCTACAGGGGTGGCTTCTGTGAGAAGCTGCTAGAAGCTTCCCCTATTTCCAACAGAGCCAGTGCCAGCTGGCTCCAAGACAGACCCGCTGCTGGCCAAGACCGAGCCCATCAGCGACAGTGGTAGCACCTCTGTGATAACGTATTTAAGAAGGAGGAAAAAAACTGCACAAGAGAAACTGCAGCCGGCAAGAGGAGTGAGAATATGTGAGAGAAACAGCTCTGCAGACACCAAGGTCAGTGAAGAAGGAGGGCAAGGAGGTGCTCCAGGCGCGGGAGCAGAGGTTCCCCTGCAGCCCTTGGGGAAGACCATGGTGAGGCAGGCTGTCCCCTGCAGCCCATGGAGGTTAACGGTGGAGCAGATCTCCACCTGCAGCCCGTGGAGGACCCCACACCAGAGCAGGTGGATGCCCAAAGGAGGCTGTGACCCTGTGGGAAGCCCACACTGGAGCAGGCTCCTGGCAGGACCTGTGGACCCATGGAGAGAGGAACCCACGCTGGAGCAGGTTTGCTGGCAGGACTTGTGACCCCATGGAGGACCCACGCAGGAGCAGTCTGTTCCTGCATTTGTTATATTTGTTATATTTTCTCTCCCCTGTTCTGCTGAGGAGGGGGAGTGATGGAGCAGCTTTGGTGGGCACCTGGTGTCCAGCCAGGGTCAACCACCACATACACCTTGGCAGCGTTCCCTTGATCTTGATGCACCAGTCAAGGATTTGGTCTCAAACAGCTGAAGGCTGGAGGTGATGTACCTGCAGGAAATTGGAGAAGCACAAATAAATGTCTCACGTGTATGGCTCGATCACTTTTTAATGCTCCATCTCACTAGGATTTACCTTTCTACTCATAAATCCTGCGACAGTCTTGAAGACCAAACCAAGGTGCCAGGAAGATATGAAGTGCCACAATCTCCCCTCCCAATTCCTCTCTCTCCTCCCAAAAGCTGGATTTTCTCGCCACATTTTTCCTGCCGTAAACCTCAAGCCATAGAGCCAGTGACACGAAATGGTCACAGTTTAGAAGCACATGTGACTGAACCTCGTCTGATGGGTGCAGATGCTCCCAGCATCTTTTCATTTACCAGCACAGATATGTCTTAGGGGCCCTCCCCACGGACTGCTGCTACACCACGTGAGGCTTGTTCAGAAAAAAAAGAAAGGGATTAAAAAAAAAAGTGAGCAAAGTGGGCCATGAGAGGCAAGAGTGAGCTGGTACCAAACGCGATGAAGAGGCAGAGGTAGGGACCAGGCTGTGAGGGGCAGATGTGTTGATGGAAAGGCAGAAGGGAAGGCCAGCGAGGCAGGCAAGGAGACATAGGAAAGGCAAATGATCTCTGCAGCAGCAATTTGAATGGATATGTGCCAGGAAAGATTTCATTTGTCAGGGCTGGAAGGAAGGATGTTGCGGTGAGACGTGAGACAGTGTGAAGTGTAGCTGTGTGGATGGAGGGGAAAAGCTGTATCTCTGCTATGGTAGGAAGGAAGAGTCTGGAAGGCTTCAGCGTAGCCTGGAAGTAATTGAGAGATGCCCTGTGGCCTCCGTTATGCACAAGGTCAGATTAGATAATCACAGTGGTCCCTTCTGAGTTTAGCACCTATAAATCTGTGAAATAGGAGCTTTAAACCACGATGAAGGGCTGAGTCCTTGGAGCATCACATTGAAAGCCCTGAGTATCCTGAGATACTGGCCTTTAATACTGGGATTTGGGGGTATAGGAAAGCTATTTCAGGAGATCTTTTTTTTTTAAGGTTTATTTCATCTACCTGGTTTTACAGGCAAAGTCTATCAAAAAAACTCTAATAAAATATTTAAAGCCCTCTAAATATCCGTAAAAGAGTCTTTTCATAACATGCGTTCCATAAACAGGCTAGATGCTGCTGGGATGTGATATACAGATGTCATCGCTTTGATAGTTTCATAGATTTCACAGCCAGAAGGCACCACCACGGTGGTTTCCTCTGCCCTCCTGCATAATGCAGACCGTGGAGCTTCGCCCAGCAATTCCCACACCGATACATGAGCTACATCATGTAGAAAGACATCCACGTTTAATTTAAAGATCTTTTTGGGTGATGGAGAACCTACCATATCCCATATCAGCTCCTCCAGTGGTTAATTACAAGGCCATTAAGGAGAAAAATGTGCCTCGTTTTCAACTTGATTTTTTTTTTTTTTAGCTCCAGTCTTCCTGGCTTATATGCCTTTGTCTGCTAGATTAAGTAATCCTCTGATACTGCATTCCTCCTCCATGTATAGATACTTATAGATCTCGATCAATTAATCTCTTTTACTCCTCTTTGATAATATAAATGGATTGTGCTCCTTTGGGTCATTGTAAGATACGCTTTCAGTCAGTCTTACAGCTCTTCTCCCAACCTTTCTCAATTTTTCAACACGATTTTTAAGTGTTGACAGCTGAACTGGACTATTTTTGTCTCATTAATGTCAGGTATAGAGCTAATACGTTTCCCCTACCACTCAATAGTCCCATTTATACATCCTAGGGTCATATTAGCGCCTTTAGGAAGAGCAACACATGGGGAGCCCAACTGAACATATTCAATTGTTTATCCATCGTGACCTCTAAAGTAAACAGCCAAGAACAGCTTCCTGAATATTCCCGCTATAAAAACTCCCATGGGATCACTCTTCATTTGCAACTCCTCTTCGGAGACCTGCCATTTAACTGCCTCGTAATCCATTTAAAATGTGCCATATTGATTTTTTTACAGTGCTACCATTCAAAATGAAACGAATGGCAGAACGCAACCCCCAGAATCACTCAGATGCTTCCCAAGGACCTATTTCCATGGAGATGCATGCCCACATTTTGTGTTTCACCAAGCTGTAACCCAGGCAGCTCTGTGCCGTGGCTGGGAGCACGTGAACGTGCAGCCACCCCAACTCCTGTTTCTGATGAAGGTCTGCTGCTTCTCCAAGTCTATAATGGGAAGCAAAGGAAATTGGAGCAAAAGTATCAGCCATGAGCTCTGAAACAACCAGAGAGGGTAAAACTGGTTTAAAGCTAACACTTTCAGAGACGGTAGAGCAGTTATTTTTGTGCTTGGATACCAATGCCTCTTGACGACTTTCAGGGAGTATTTTGAGACAATACCCTACGCTCAGGGGGTCCCAAACTGCCCTGTGGAGAAATATCAGTCTGAAAATCCCATATAAATGCCTTGCTGCTAGTGCTTGAAACCCCACTGCTTTTAGAGTGGTTTTAATTTAAGTTTAACGGGGAGGGGTGTGTGACTGGTGACCCAAGAGAAACGCTGAAGGCTGAGGGTGGTCCTTGGTCCAATGCTTTTGGATAATATTCCAGACAATCTTGGTTTTCCTGTTGGTTGCCACGTCCCTCATGGGATTAGCAGAACACTGTCTAAAAGGTCCATATTTTGGGATTAAGAGGCAGCCTATTATGGGACTAATAATACAGAGAAAGAGGGGAAGCATGAAGAAAGCCTAGTTTTCACTACCTAATATTATACAATTCAGGGAAGTGGAGGGGGGAAAAAGAGCTCCTTCCCCGGGATAAAATGAGCAGCTGTTGTCTCCAGGCGGAATTAGGCACTGGGAGCCCCAGGCTCCTGCAATTCCTCACGTTTCTGACAAAGTTTTACCTTCCAAGAATTGCCAAAACCAGTCTGAGTCTGGGACATGAGGGACGTGTACAGTTAGCATAACACTATCCCTCATGCTCTGTGTTAAAGCTTAAACAAAGGCAGAAATAACAATGCATTTTCCCCAAAGTATTAAAATGTCTTGCTGTAACGACGACAGGCAGGGGCTTATCTGGCTGTCCTGCATGTGGGAGCGTTTTCATTGTGCAAACGCTTGCAGCTGCACTTTTCATGCGGGGGCAACTTTTGCAGCTAAATAAAATTGTTAAAATGAGTTAATCAGCTTAGTACAATGTTTCCCAATATTTTCCATAAAACAATTTGCCTCCCACGTAGCCTGCGTCTCCATCCCATTTTGCAGCACGGAGGAGAGCCGAAGCAACCCTGGGGCTGAGCATCCGGTGCTCAGCACCGACCACGCTCTCCCCTCTCGCCCTGGAAAGTGCCAGAGCAGAGTGTTCACGCTGAGACTTATGATGTGCCCTGGAGTGCTTCATTTCTCTGCAGTAAAACTCCCCGATAAAGGGAAAGCATTTTTCCTAATCAGCCTACAGCTTTTGGTGGAGGCTGGAGATGACCACGCACACCCTCTCAGCCTGCCCTCTGCAATGGATAGCTGAAGCTCCCAAGGCTTTGGTCATCTGGCTATAAAATGTTGCTTCTCTTCAGCTTGTAAGTGTGCTCAAAATATTTTTTTCTTTTTTTTTTTTTTTAACACCCTCATCCCAAGCCTCTCCCCCACCTAGCCCTAATCCCCTGATCGTGCCCAGTAGAGACCAGATGAAAGCCTGGATGTTGGAGGTGGTCTGAAGCATGATCCTCACCATGACCCTAAAGGGTGCCACCCTTTTTGTGTTCTTAGTCTCACTAATGGCTGCTATTTGCCACCGTATAGCACAGGAATTGGACTCTTGATAAGCGTGGTGATGTTGGGTGAGAGGGTGGGCCCGGTCCCTGCTGTCACCCCTGGACCGGCCGTGGCAGTGTCCCAGTTCCTCAGCTGACAACCTGATGTATTGACTTAAATGAGTCTGGAATTATTCATAGCTACATAGTAGTAGGTTTTTACCTCAAAGAGGTAGAAAAGAGCTAAATTCAGTTGCAGCTGAAATGTAAAGTAATGATAATTAACAAAGTTAACTCTTTGCTTCCCGTTCAAGTCTTACCTGCAGAAAAATTGGACTGAAAGAGATTTGATAGATAAGTTGGTCCATCCTCCTGCCCTGCCACAGGGTCAGGATTGCTGATGGATGCTTGTCGAAGCTGTTCTCCATCTCTTTAAGCAGTCACTACTGCTTCAGCATCCCTGTTCATAAAAGCTTTACCTAGCGTCCAGCGTTCGTCCTTCTTGCTGCCATTTCAGCCTGTCGCTCCAACACAGCCATGAAGAAGAGGTTAATCCCCATGTTGCCCTAGAACAAACCTGTAGCAATTTGTCCTCCACTTTATCTCCTCCTAAGGCCAGTGCCTTGGTGCCATTTAGTTAAAGCAAAGCTGCTTCACTTGAAAGTCTGTTTCTCATGTGCAGTAATTCAGTGTATTTCCCACTTGATGTTAGGAACAGTAGAAGGCAAGAAATCGCGTCAGGTGCAGAAATGCAAGGAGAAGGCAATGACAAGGCAGTGACATGAATGCGACGAAGGAGTGCACAGAAGAGGAATAAACCTCAGACAAACCAAGTCCAGGCTGATACAACACCTCACCCGTGACAGTGTCACACCATGCGCCGAGATCAGCGCCTGGGTGCAGTAAGAGCAGAATGTCATATAAGCACGAGCTGCAGATGGCAATTTCTTGTCTCCCAAATAAAGTGTGTTTCTTTTGTACCAAGATTCCTGGTCTGTTCAAATCAATCCCACTTGCAACACAGTCTTCTTGGAAGACTTACAGTTTCTCGGTCGAGTTTTAAGGTTTAACAGTGACAAGTAAATGTAGTTCCCGTTCTACAGATAAGGAGGTGGGACACAAAGAGATGATGTGAGGGAACTTGTTCTTTCACATATAGCAGGTCAATGGTGGGATTGGGACCATCACTTGGGTTTTCTAAGGTTGTACTTCATTCACTGGACTTCATTATGGACTAAGGACATTTGCTCATATCACAAGGCTTTGCTCAAATGAGCACAGATCTCTCAGCTAATAAGGTCCCAGTTCAGGAATCCAATTTTTGGACATGGCATTGGAGTCCAAGGGTTCAAGCAGCACGACCTGGGCCTGTAACCTGTCATAGCTGCTCAGGCTAAGGCAAGCTCTGACGGACCTGCGGGACGTACATGGATATAACATAAGATCATGCAAGTTGCAGCAAGGACTAAGTGTCACTGGAAGGAAAAGAACCAAAAAACCAAACTGCAAACCGGTTGCTCCACCGATGACTTCTGAGTAACAAACTGCAACCCCATCCATGAGATTTATAACGCAAAACCCATACGCACACACGTGGAAACTCCTTCTTCCACAGCATCAGTAGCTATTTTCTCCGTCTCCAGGGAGGAGTATTTCATTATCATGGTAGCTGCTGTTTCATTACAAAGCAGATCTGATTGAGGTCGCATATTGTTTATAATGGAAATAATGGTAGTGTGCAGCAACCAGAGTAGTAATAATATTGTGCCACTGTAACCCCTATGGAGACCCCGATGGTGAAAAGGACACATGACATAGAAACTCTTTTCTTTACTTGTATGATTGCTCTAATCTCCTTCAGCCTGAGAGGTAATGGGCACAGATTTGTAGTAAACCAGAGCTTCCCTGCTAACATATTCTTCTCACTGACAAAGTTTATGGGGTAGAAAGCTTTTTCAAGATATAAACAGAACTTAGTAAATTGCAGCCCAATTATGAGATGTTACAATAAAAACCATGATTTATGATTTTTTTAGATGACAATTTATCTTGACTTTGTCAGTTATACTGCACACTATATAATTTCATTCTATTATTTTGTATTAAGCCCAGTATTTTGTGTTTGACCAAAACATGTCATCAGTCTCTACCTTAGAAATGCAAGAACATTCAGAATTATGGCTGAAAAGAAAAAAAACACATATATGGGCAAGCATAATATCATGATGGAATTTCAGCATTAGTTTTTCTGAAAACTACCTTATCTACTGACTTTTAAATTACTCTCATGCCATAAATGCTGAGAATAAATGGGGGGTGGGATGGCAGTGAAACACCATGCACCATAAACAGCCTAGTGCCTGCTCCTTTTGTGGTTTGGTCCCCTTAGAGGATGCTTCGCTGCTTACAAGGGCATCCCCCAAGTCTTGCGAAATAAAGGCAATGAAAGCAGAATACTTCCTTGTAGTACGCAGTGTCTGCTTGCAGTCGCACCACACTAAATTGGGGGGTAAATCGAGCCAAGTCAGTGCAGTCAGTCTGGATTTACACCCCAACCCCGCTGAGCAGAACAGAGCCCTTTGCTCGGTTAACACCTTCTGTCACATCTATGAATACGGTGCATTTACGTAGCACCTGTACCGCCGCACAGATACCACTGCACAGACCCGAAGTACCGCAGCTGGGGAAGGAGATGTGCGGGCGGGTAAAAAGCTTTGCCCACCTTCAGGTGCTGGAAACCCCCCGAATGAGACCGGTCAGAGTGTGAAGTTGCTGGCAAAAACCTCTACTATTTTTTTTTTCCTGTTCATGCAATGGATCAAGCCCTGACCTTGTTTAAATCAAACAAAATACTTTTACTGTATAATAAAAATTCCATGTTTTAATACATCGCCATGCACAAATGAAGTCCAACAATGCAGAGTACAAAATTGTCAAATATACAAAATGATAAAGCAGATATCCAAAGCTTCCAGAGATCATGCCCAAAGATACCAAAAATTTGATATTGATTTTAATTTCATTGTTTAAAAGAATTCCTCCCTCCCACCCGGGTTTTATGTTTTGTTGATTTTTGAAAACAGAAGGAATTAAAGAGTAAATATAAAAACTGCAGGGTGGAATTAACAGTGATGGCCACTTCGTATACTAAAAATTAGATTGCATGATAATTTCTGTTTTGGGAAAAAAAGCACTGCTGTACAGATGAACACCTTGGATGCCTGGGGAAATGCAGTGTACATCAAACAAAAAGGCACACTTTTGTCTTATGCCACCTCATTCGGCTCCGTCCTTAAAAAGTTCAGCCACAGGAATAACAGTGCGTCGCTTTTTAACCATTAGAGTGCTGGCATTTTCCTAGATTTTCAACCAAGTTAACATTAAAAGGAGATCACTGACTTAGAGTATTTCCTTAGTGAATGTAAACCAGAACTGACTCCAAAGGCAGCTGGACCAGACACAACTTGCCGGCTACAAGAGACCGCTCTGACCATACAGCGTGGCCATGAGCTGGCACTCCGCCGTTCTGCATCCAGCTCTCCTGCTCAGGCCACCAGATTCCTGGGACCGTGATCCCAGCCTCCCTCTCGCTCCCTGCAGCTCGTGTCCATCATCAGCTGCCGGGCCACTGATGTGGGGCAACCTTTGGAGACAACTGGGGTGCAGGTATCATTCCAGCCGTCAGTTATCTGCTCTTCCCAAAGTCAGGTTCAATTAACCTTAAATTTAGCTCCTCAAAAGAGAGCACCCCAAATTTAGAGCCCCTTTGCTGGTTTATGCTGTGCAGTCAGGCAGGCGTTACTCCCATCTCACCCCCACTTGTGAAAAAGAAATAATTTTGTGAGGCAGGTCCATGCAGCTACAGTCCCTACAAGAAACTGAAAAAAAAAGCCCAGCACATCCCACGTGCAGCCTCTTTGGGGAAATGCTGGTCATTCCCATTGCCAGAGCATTGCCCCGTACAGCTCATCTCTGTTTTAGGGGAGCCCAGCAGACAGCAGCAACCCCAGCTGGTGACCTGAAACACAGGGTCTGATTCCACAAGGTAATGTGTCTCCTGCAACGGCTTCAAGGGAGCACTCAGCACGGCACAGGACAGCGGGCTTTGCTTGTGGCTTAGCCCAACACAGCCCCATTCCTCCCCTCGGTCAGTGGCGTTGGACTCGGGGAGAAGGTTGAGATCTGGGTCCCATGCTGAGATGCTTTGCATAGGCTGGCAGCTCATGTCCCTCTGTGTTTTTCTCAGAAGAAAAGCATAGAAGGAGGCTCTTGCACACAAAGGATGCCGACGAAGTAAGAGGACTCCAAACATTTCTTTATCTGGACTAGTCTTGAGACCAAAGCCTGGCTCAATAGGGAAAACCTCTGTCTAGATGTCAAACTGTGCTCTCAATAAACAAAACCAACCAACCAAACAAGTCCCCTAAGCATCTGATGGGGCAGATTGTGGTTTGGTTTTTTTGCTCTGCACAGCTTCTTATTGCTTACATGCAGTTTTGCTGCAATATCGATCTCCCTGCTTTAAAAAAACCCTGTGTATCACTATTTAATTTGGTGACTTATGATATTAAATAGATGAATTCAAGCCAAGTGCTTAATAGAAGTAACATGACTAGAGATGTAACAACAGTGACAGAGGATCTTTTTTTCCTGAAAAAGTATTTAGATATATTTGGAATTAAAATCAGAAAGGAGCTTTTTGTCTCAGACTAAGCCTGGCTATGTTATAATAATGCTGGCAATCCTACTTTTATGGCAGAAGCAGACGTTACACAGTCATCTGCAAGTTCAGCTTCTTCTCCGTCCAGCCTGACCCCAGACGTGCCTGTCAAGGACCGCTCTCCTCCAGCGCTGCAAGGTGTCTCAGCAGCGCGAGGACACTCATAAGCCATCACGCACCGAAGCCAGTGACTCCGCAGAATTTATTTGACAGGTGGCCAGCATGTACCACTGTTCTTTAAACAATAAATCTAGACCAAACTCATTTTCTTGGGATTTCACACTGGATTAGAGCAAGAATCCCCAAAGATCTTTATCTTCTTAGCTATGGCTGTACCTAGCTCCCTTCTTGTTTCAGCTTCTTGATGTCTATTCAATACCAATTTGCAGTAAGTATTGCTTTATAGTTTCTCTTGTCTGCATGAACTGTTTACTCTTTAAAACGAACATCCTAGTTGTGCTGTTCCCCACCGCCTGATGAAGCCCGGCAGAAGGTGGCTCTGACGGTACTTGCCTCGCACCTATCGACAGTGGTTTTGTGAAGCCTTAGTCAGACACCGAGCACTCCTTTGCTTATTTCTAAGGTACAACATTCAAACCAGCCAACGGTAATAGGGCCCAATCTTGCAAAAACCCACCGCTGGGAGCAGCTCTCATTACTCTGGGTAGTCCCACTGAAGTCATTTCACTTCTAGGGCTTTATTAACCAGCTCCGATGGGGCTCGTCATGATAGCAGGAACAGTTTGCTGTCTTTGAAGCAAGGAACTCGTGTACTGCGTTCAGCTGCACAGCGATACAATATAATTCTCAATCAGCACCACAGCTTCTCTGCCTGTTGTTGACAGCAGGAAAATCTGTTTCTTGCCAGCAAGATGCTACCTCCTTAATTAAGAGGCAAACCCACAGTTGTTATTCCTTGCTCAGACTACAATTCCACTTGGCCCCATCATTTGAGTGCATCATTTTGTCTCAGGCTGTTATTAATGAAAGACAACAGACTTTCTCTATATGTCCAAGCGTTTGCGTTGTCCTTTCTTGTCTGGCGTTCTTCCTTTAATTACGCGCAGAAGGACCTTGCAACTGCAAGCACACCTACCGATGCTCAGACCAAATGCTGGCAAGCACAGCTTTGTTCAAATAAGCTGTTTAAATTAAGACCATTTTGTGTGAAAAAATGGATATAGGTTGCCCTGTCTTCCTGTAACATTGGAAACTTTAAGATATTTTTAATTTAGAAGTTTACATCTGATGATCTAGTCTAATCCTTGGACAACCCACACCTAATAACCTCATCCAGTAATTGCCGCAACGAGCCTGAATTTCAGTTTGAGGTAGAGCTTATTGACTTAGAAAAATACTCTCCATACATTTAAAGACTTCATGTGATGGAGGAACATGCCAGGTAACCAAGTAAGTTGTCTCCATGGGTAATTATCCTCCCTGTCGAGCATTTGCACTTAATTTCTAGCCTGAAATCAGTTTCCAACCAGTAGAGCATATCATTCCCTTTTCTTCTAAACAAAAGAGCTACCTGCCTTCAGACAGCACTTCCCTGCCCAGGTAGAAGATTGTGATTGCAGAGGGAGATCAAGTCACCTCTTCAAATTCCCTCTGATAAATTAATAGCTTGAGCTTCATTAGTCTGACACTATAATAAGACTGTTTTCCTGCCCTTGAATGACACTAGGAGCTACTGAAAATAATCTTTCCAAGTTGTCGATACCCTTTTTGAAAGACGGGCAGTAAGCAAACAAACTGGAACAGCATCGCTATTGCCAGGTCCTACACCCCAGCTGGCAAGAGCATCTCTGGGGCTGACGTTGAACGGATTATTTATCACACCTTCACAGCCACTGTATTATTCCAGATGTACTCCCCATGCCTCTGAGTGGGACTTGCTGCCATCTCTCCTGGATTTCTGCCTTTGCCGTCCTCCAGGTTACTCTCTACCACTGACCTGCTCCATATCATTATTTACTGGGCCCCTGTTTTTGTCATCTCTGGCTGTTGCCAACAGTAATTTGCTCTTTCCCTGGGAGGAATATTGAAAATAGAGCATACCTTGGGAGGAGCTCATTAGAAATAGTCTCGCTGGTGATAATTTAATATTTACAGCTATTTTTTGTGATCTAGCCTGTAATCAGTTTTAATCCACTTAATATGGGCGATATTGATTTTGCGTTGTGCTATTTTGTTCCTTATCAGAATCAAATGATCTATAGGAGGCTAAGTATAGTATGCCAGCAGAGTTTCTTTTATCAACAAGCCTTTGATATCACAAAAAATGATAGCAAGTTTATTTGGCATGATACATTTCTATAAAAATCATTTGGAGGGTTTTATCAATTTTTAATTGGTTTAATGATTGTGCCATATCAACCTTTCCCTGATTTTGCCCAAGACTGATAGGAAGCTAATGAGCCTATAGTTTTCTGGGTCAAATCACTCATTCATTTGAATTATTGGGGTTTTGGTGCCATTTGAAGCTTCTTTTATGCTTTCCGGTTCTGAGGACTCCTAGGCAAGTTTTCCTTCACTTTTGTATTCTACAAATTAAAAAATATATTTGGATAGTTGCTGCTTAATTTTACCCATAATTACTGACGGAGTAGGAGGAATTACATTTTAATGTGCAATCCCTCCTTCTACTGCTTTCAAATACAAACCAAGAATATTTGTTGGTTTTTGCATGTACTGTGAGTAATCACTGCGCCGTGCCTGTCTAACATCAGACTTAGCTTTGCTACGACAGTATTTATTAGGATATATGTAAAGTCTTTGGGCTAACCAGCCCTAACCTATTGGCCACTGACTTCCCATACATTTTTTGGCTTCCCTCATCAAACATCTACTTTTCTTACTTGCTGATTTATCCTCATGAGCCTGCCTAATCACCCATACGTTATGTTGGTAGGTTTTTTTGCAGTCCAGATAACTCTCCTGAATTTTACTATAGGAGGTTGCAGGTAATGCTGGTAGTACTTTCCCCCTCACCCATCAATTTAATTACATCAGAGGACATTTTCTTTTTAAATTAAAATCTTATTGACCACAGTCTATATATACCAGGGTCAATTGCAGCACAGTCCTGCAGCGGGGCCATTCAAGGAGACTCCGATGGCAGAGCTGTTAATTGTTAAAAGGGGACCAATGTGAAAGATGCAGGATTTTACTTTGCTTGCCTGAGACAATTTTGAATAACTGAGATCTTGTGGCTTTGTGGCGGGTGGAGGGAGGTTAGTTTTAGTGATGACAAAAAAACCACCCCCGGCCTGGCTCCATGGCTGGCACTAATCAAGACATCTCCAGAGACTTTGATGGAGTAGTGCCAATGTAAGTCTGCCAGGGGTCTGGCCTGGGGTCTTCCGAAAATTCAGGGCAAAACGAAACCAGAATTTTGTCATTTTTAAGGGTTTGATTTCCTCAACGACGCTGCAGCTGCTGACGAGTGACAACCCTTACCCTAAGGAACAGACAGGGAGGGATGAACCTACTGGTAGAGCATCGCCATACAGCTGGGCAGGCCAAACAAAAGAGCTCACGGAGCTTTTTCAAACTCTCCTCCTGGAAGGCTGCATTTCCCTTAACAGAATAAATGGTGGGTGTTCAGGCACAGAAAGCCATGCAGATTAAAAACAACAAGGAACAAAACAGCGCAAAGGATGCTTTAAGCTGCAGAGTGTTTTCTGGGGTGAGCAATTCCTTCAGGTTTCTAGTGCAGGACTTCTCATGGTTTGAAGCACTTGGGATGGCCAAGTCTCTGTCAGCATTTCTTAGTGGGTCTGATGGTGCAGCCTTTCTTGACACAAAAAAAACAGGCAAGCACGGCGGCAGGGAGAGGCACTGGGCACGGGGGGAAGGCTGCAGGTCTGCACAGGGAGAACGGTGTCCTGATCGCAATACTGGTTTGTTTCAGAGATAATAACTAGTGATCAATATAATGGCAGCACTGGCCTTTGCAAATTTATCTATCTCCACAGGGCCGATAATTGCTGTTTTATGAAAATAGTGTTAGTCTCCTACTCTTTTCCACTGAACTAATGGCTCTGAGCGTATTTAAATTCACTTCCTTTGCCGGAAAAACTTATTCGCTCCCTTTCATGTTGACTTGGTCTTTGGCACTCTCGACATAAATGATTTATTGACTAGAGATAAAGCATTCTTTCCCCTGAACTGTTCCTGCGACCCAGGCAAAAGCGGATGTGTCTGCTATTAATAAGGTGTTTGGCATAAAAAATGCAATAGACTTGATTGTCTGCACTCAATAGCCTTTCCGAGAACACAGTACCTGCCCCCATTCATAATAACAAAAATCTCTCCCACATGTTTATTTATATTAAAAAGTTTTCAGAAGAATATGCTGGGATCCAGATAGTTGTTCGGTAGATGTAGAACAATTTCATAAATATCCCTGAGGAAGCATGGCCTACTTTGGGAGAATAACAGTGATTAAAAAAATCCAAACACAATGAATAGTTAAATACAAGCCAAAAAGTACAGTTATTTCCTTATGGCTCCTGCAGACAGTTACACACGTGAAGTGTCATAGGGCTCGGGGGAACTATGCTTGGAGTTATCCACATGCACAGGCTGGCTGTAGGATGGAGACCTACACCAGCTTCAAAGGAGATTTGTCCGATAGGCACCTACAGCAGACTTCTCACCGAGTCTGGCTACACAAGGGTCTGGACTTGATTTTCACATTTCTCAGGGCCTATAACACTGCTTTTCTAGGTCACCGTAGCTAAAATCCAGGGAAGCTTTTAAAACAAACTGTTTTAACAGGAGAAGTGCACACATCTAAATTCATGCCCATATACTGGAAGATGTTCAAAACTAACATTGATACAAAAAATGCTTCTAGTGGCTCTCTGCCTAACTCAACTTCTTCTTGTACGCCCTTTTAAGATAACTCTCTCTTAAACTCTTCTTTTATCATTCAAATTATTCTGGATTCTTTCACTGGATAGTAAAATAAGAGAATTCCTACTGCAGAAGTATAGCATTCTCCTTATTTTTAAAAGAACTTATATCAAAGTGGGTTTTTTTAATTGCTGTACCAACATGAAATTGATGTCAGTTGCCAGAGCGCATTTTTAAAACCTGTAGCAGAAAGAGCTGTAAAATTTGCTGAAGCTTACAGTGGACCTGTGCCACGCGCACAGCCGGGTCTCTTGGTATCAGATTCCAACCTGCAACCCTATGAAAAGCTCTAAAAAGTGCAAATGTTGCCATTGGCAAAGATTCTTATGTCTTAAGGAGAATTTTTACACCAATTAATTTCAGATTAGGGACCAGGATTTTCAGAAAGAGAATGTAGAAGCTTACTGCTTTGTAATTCTTGGGAGCTCCATTTGAAAACCCATGGAAAGACGCAAGCCATTAGAAATCACTAGCGACTTCTGAAAATCTTGGTCATCAATAAAAATAATTTGCTTTTGGACTGAATACTATAGAAGTATCCAACATGCTGAATCTGAGATGGGTGGAGAGCTGAAACCTAAGCCCATACCCATCTGAAAAAAGTTAAGCCCTAAAGATTTATCTGTTGGCTGTACGGGCACCCTCAGTGGTTGACCTTCCATTATCTAGCAATGAACTGTACAATAGTTTTTAAGAATTACAACACAGGAGCTTCCTCTAAAAATGTCCCTTTGACTTGATGTAGCTGCACCTTCTCTCCATCGCTGCATCTTCACACCAGTATGGCATCTCACCCACAGTTTGGCATGTATGCTAACAGCGACTCTATAGTACCTGTCTATCAGACTGGAGAGAGTGACGGTCTTTAAATACACAAAAAGCTACCTTTGATATTAAAGAAAGAAGGAACAAATAGGTAAGTCCCCTCAGTATGTTGATGGCATCAGTTCATTATAAAGAGTGTGTCAAGAAGGTCCTGATGTGAGGGACAGACACTAATTCCACTGAGTCCCCATGGAAGAAACAGTACCACAGCCAGCTGTGATACAGCCAGAGATGAGGCCAGCCATTCAGAGACTGAACAAAAAACAATGCTCAGATTGAATGCAACAGTCTTGAGCCTGCTACAGTATATTGAAAGGCTTATTGGAACCATTTGCTTATTCCCAGTTCCTACCAAAATACTGTTTTGGATAGAAAGTGGAAAAAGTTAATGAAGAAGTCTGCCCTCTCCAAAGGGAGTGTCTTGCTCCTTAGGAGTGTAGTCTTACACTTTACCTTGTTCAGAGAGTTTGGTTTGGACTACGATTCCCCCGCCCTGCCCAAAACATAAATGGTGGCCAGCATAAAGAACCTGAATGCTTCCAGTTTATTCTGGTTTTATTGTCGTCCAAACCCAGGGTCACAAGCATCTCTGAGAAAGGCTCTCTCCCTTGCCTCTCCCTCGCCGAGTAAGAAAACTCACTGGCACACTAGAAACGAGAACCTTTGATATTTGGCAGAGGAGAGGCAGAGCAGACACAGTGTCCTACAGCTCATTCAACCTACCCTGTTCTTGGCTACCTCTGTGACAGCTGTTCTCTAAGTCTCGATAAAAGAAGTCACACCTCTGCCACGTGCAAATCTATCTACACAATCTACTGTGAATCGGTGAAGGTATGCTAGTAGTGGACTTCAGTTTGGATGCAGTCTCAGCACAAATACTGAAACGTATCCTCAGTATTTTAAAAAAAGACCATTATATATATATGGACTGTGCTAGTTCTGTGCAGAAAGCACGTATGAAGTGCTGATATTGTTTAACAGAATACCATTAGACTGCAAAACTAACATATACAAGACGTTTACATTCCTATCGGGGTGTAATATTGTGAACATATCCACTGAGATTGGAGAATTGCTGTAAGTTTTTCCTAAAACATCATGCCATCTGCATACATAATAAAAGAATCCAGTAGTTGCCATGCTAAAACAGGACTTTTAGTGAAGGGCATAGACAGTCCCCTAAAGGGAACTCAAAAGTTATGCACAGTGATGAAAACTGGAAGAAATTTTCCAGCTAAAGGTCTGTCAATGACCATGTTCAACAAATTAGGACTGGGTATTATGCACCACATTTTTACTCCACAGCAAACCAGGTCTTCCCAGAATGCATCATCTTCAGTGGGCTGATTTTACTTCAAGTTTGTCTTCAATCCTCCATGGTCACCTTCTGGCAGTGCCATTTATTATGGGTTTTTTTCAAGAAGGAAAGTTCACTTTCATATCAAGTGGCAGGACAGCAGCTTTAGAGGCTGGAAATGTTTATGGAGAGCTCTCTGCTGGGGCTGTAAGAAGCAAAACAGAAAACCAAAACCAGACAGTGAGTATAGAACAGAGCAAAGGAATTACCATGTATTTCAACTAAAATAAAAAAAGTCAAGTTTGAGCTGAGTAAATGTACTTCTGCTGTAAAGACAAACTAATCCTAGAATATATATTGTGATCCTGGTACTTTTTTAAGCAACTCTACTCATCAACCAAAAAACTCAGTGCTTAATCAATTCCTTAGATAAATATAAAGCACAGACCCACAATCATTTGTAGGATTTAATAAATCCTACTTGAATTTTATTGCCTCACGTGAAAGCACTGCTTACTCGTCCTCTAGTCTGAGTCCCAGAGAGCAGGCTCTTTGGTTTGGTTGGACTTGCGTTAACTTCTGAAGGCTCAATAGCCAAATGCTGGAAAGCCTCTGCCAAATGCTGTTCCCTCACCATTTCTGATGTTCCCTCACCATTTCTGCTGGCCAAGATGGCAAGAGTTGGCCATTGCTGCATACGAGATGTGAAAACAGCTCACCTACCTCCTTCTCCGGTTCAGACCCCATAAGATAATTAGGGGGTTGCAGAGAGTTTCTCTTTCCCTTCTAAAAGCAGTAAAGCACACTCAATTTGGTGGCTGCTATTCCTTGCCTGAAAGCCCTTGCGAAGCTTTAAGGTGATCACACCATAAAGGAGGAATATGTGGAGGTTTCTTGTAATTTCTTCTCCCCTCCCACCTCTCCTCTACCCTAACTCTTGAGATGCACAGCAAAAGGACAAGAGGTAATGGACACAAGATGCAACAGGAGAGATTCCAGTTAGCTACAAGGAAAAAAATTCTTCCTAGTGAGGGCGGTCAAATTTTGGAACAAGTTACCTGACCAGGTTGTGTGATCTCCACCTACGGATACCCGCAACTCAACCAAACAAGGCCTGAACAACCTCACTTGGCCCTGCTTTGAGCAAGATTGAGTGGAATGATCTCCAGAGGTCCCTCCCAACCTAAATTATGTTATGATTATACATTTTCTGATGGGGATTTGTGTTCCCTGTTCTGCCTTTCTGAACAGGAGACGAGCGCGCATGCAGGACTGCTCACACTGAAGCGCATTCAGGCGTTTATTCAGTATGTAGCCAAGAAAAAGGATGTAAACCCGTCACAGGCTTACGCTAGCCTCTGGAGCCAAGGAGCTATGCAGAGGCAAGTTCACCGTGTTATTTCAACGTGCTTGGACACAGCTTTGTCTCTTACAGAGCCCTCACCCATCACCAGTTTTACTGACCAGATCTCTGACCAGGGCAGTGCTGGGATGGGACTCATCGAGGTGGGCTTTGCCTCCTTTCCAGCTGATGCCCTGCTTCTTGCATGAATGTATGTGTCTGTATGTGTGGGAAGAGCTGGATCGTTGGGTTTTTTGGGCCAGATTCCAAATTGTGAAGCTAATGGGATACTCATGCTGCCAAGGCAGCATTCACGTCAGCTGAAACTCAGGCTGGCAATGGATTTCTGCTTCTCACCCCTTCAAAATCATGCCCGGCAGGCTCTTCTCTGCAGGGTGCGGGCTGTCTGGCTCTGCCAAGCTGTCAGTTTGCCCATATTTGCCTCTCCCAACCCCAAATCCTTGCAGAAATGGACATGAAGGTCTGATCGAGCAGGGAAAGGATAGGATGTTAAACCAGCAGGTGCTGGAAGAATGCTGAATAAGATTTAAAAAAACCCCCACACCCTGCCATGAGCACTTTATCCCTCAGTCTAAATATGGCCTATGAAATAGAGGAACAATAAAAAAACAGTCTCCTTAGCTATTTCCTTCCTTATGTGGGCATATTCGCCTGATTACGGTGCTACTTTTGATTTCTGTTTTTACAGCTGCCTTGCTTTTATTCTCAAGGTTCTCCAGTGCCATGATCCCACCACCACCTACTGTCATCTACTACATGAGATATCCACATCAGTAGTGGCCTGAGAAAGATGTACATTTGGGATCCAGCAACTGTTTTATTCCGTGGAGGAACGGATGGGAAGGTTTTGAGCCTTCAGCTGGTCTAGACAGACAACTGACCGCATCCCCCAGGACAGAAAAGAAAGCAGTGGTGACATTAAGCAGGTATGAAGATAAAGGGGAAATCTGGGGGAGGTTTTAAACTTGGAGAGAGGCAAACTGGTACCTCACCTCAAAAGTGTTTGATTCCAGGTGAACTGGAGGATATCTCCCATCTGTGTAGAATCAACAGAGATGGGTCTGTCTCACAAAGGAGAAACAGGACTTTTTCTGAGGTTAAATAGCTCGTCTGCCGCAAAGAAGGGAAAATTTGAAAAGCTCTCCCAGGCAATGGAAAATACCTTGCCTAGCCACAGAGTTGCAGGACTAAAATAAAATGGGTAAACTGGCTAATTATATCAGGTCAGGCCTCAGGATTGCGCTCGTGCTGAAATTCCCCTATCATCCACATTGTCTAAGTGGCTGGCTTGTACTCATGCTTAAGTTTGAAATGAGCCAGCCGGCCCTTCAGACAGAAACCAGTGAACGAGGAGAAATAGGGACTGGTCCCGACCTGAGCTCCATCTACACTGCAGAGTCAGCACAACTGCTTCCAGCCATGCAGGACACCTAGCAGAGCCAGTCTGGACACAACCAGTGACACTGGCCAAGGGAAAAGTCGTAATTCTCTTAAGCTCTGCATTTAGAGCAAGCAAACTGAGGATTTAGTAGTGATCTAGCCTGTTTCTTCTCTTCTCACTATGTCTTTTGAGGCCAGGGTTTTAGAAGCACTTATTCTTCCTTGTTGCCTATGTAATTTTTGGTGCCCGGCTGGAGACTCCTCTAAGGACCCTGTTTTTCTAACAGTACGTACCCAGTGCTTTCTGAAAGTAAGATCTTCTTAAAAGGTATCACAAATTAGCAGTTGTCTTTGAAAACCTTGCCTGAGACTGTAAGCTCTTGGAACGAAGACCGCCCTTTGCAGGGGGTTCATACGCTTACCAACACAACGGCGTACAGATCTAATCTTACATGACATTTTCCAGAAGCTGCTGTAGAAAGACAACAATCATTTCAAAGCCAGAGATGTATTTCATTTTTTGAGTACCTGTACTGTGTGATTTTTTTCTAACTGGGAAAGGAACATATTTTTCATTCATTTTAAACACATGTTAATTCAGTTCAACCTACAGGTATTATCTGTTTTTCACATTTTCATAATTGAGGGATTCTGATAAAGGAAACAAGCATCCGTTATCTTTGCTAGGGTTCTTCTCCTGGAACTAATTTTATACTATATTTCTAAGGTCAGGACATTTCAAACATGGGATTATTATGAAAAATGCCTATTTCCAACATCCATCTACCAACTATTCCTTGGAGTCTGGTGAAAAAGTGCATTCAGGTACATTTACTAGTATTTTTCCTGTGTCAGAAAGGCAACGGGTATCTCACTTCATGCTTCTCATGTCACTTGAGACATTATAATATGCTGTACGTTATTGCAGACTTGTTGCATCTTGCTACTAACTAATTAGAGATATCGCTACCTTTGAAGAATTTTGTACACTGACAAAAGGAAATGCCTGGCAGCCCATTCGCAGCTTTACCCTTTTCTTTAATGTGCATTGTATTATTACCACTGAGGCATGACAGCGTGATGTGTCTCTGTGAGGCTCATAGAAGTTAATGTAAACCCAAAATATCTACTTGGGGAGCTGCTGATCCCAGTCAATCACCATGATGGAAGGAGGAAGGAGGATTAGCAGGGTCTGGGAGCTGGGAAATGCTGCTGTGGGCAGCCTCAGCAGGGACGGGAACCATTGGCCCCAGCTTAGATGGGACCCAAGTTGTACCAGAGTTTCATTTCACTGGACCACAAAACCATCCCATTACTATTCTGGGTGGAGAACAGCACCAGTTCTTTCAGCCTCTAGGTAAATGCAGCTGTTGGTGCACATCCTTATTACCTAACAGTTGCTGATAAGCAGAGTCAACAGTGCCAGAGATCCAAGGTTACCTCAAATGTTTGCACGCTGGTAGCTAGCTGGAGCCAGCATGGAGGAGGTGGCAAAGCAACGCTTGCCAGCCTGCTCCGTCCACCTCCCAGCCGCCTCCTCTTGTCAGAGCAGCCCCGGCTCGTACAGGCAGCAAGTCAAGCCTCAGGGCTGCACAAAGACAGCAAGCTGCCTCGCTCAAGTGTCACAGCCTAGCAGCCTGTGTTAAGCAGTGACACATTAATCAATGGACTGAATGCAACACCCAGCAGCTGAGAGAGAAAACAGAGATGTGGATGGTTTTTGATAAGACTGCCAATTTTGTTTTGATTCCCAACCAGTCATGCCTCGGTCTGGCTCGCCCGTTTTCCCCTCGTTACTAAGACTGGGTAGCTGATACAGTCTTGAAGGTTATTTAATGTTGTTTGTCAATACAGTACAAAAATACTGAGGGGGAAAGGAAGGAAGTCTCTTCTTGCTTTTGATTTTTAAATTTGCTTGCCAAGCAGGAAACCAAGATTTTAGTTTTGGAGTAGCCTGACAGAAAAGGTGGATCTATGAGCGCAACATCTAGAGCATCAAACACAGTAATCCTAATCCCAAGCGTTCAATATTCTTTAATGAGGCCATGCAAAATAATTGTAAAAGCTGAAAATACATGGAATTAAAATACATGTTGCTTTCCCTTCAGCCCTATTTTTTTTAGGATACAATTAGGACATATTTGTCATGAACTATGAAACCCAGCCATGAAACAAGACATTTTTTGTTCAAACGATCAGGGACATTGATGTATCATCACAAGACTCCAGGAGCAGAGTCTTTAAAACAAACAGCAGCCGACACATGAATTGCTATTTCTGCAAGGATGAATTCAGGGTTTCTTTTTTTGAAGACACTTCTTCTTTGGGACAACTTTCTCCTATAACCAGGTACCCTTAATCCTCCTTGTTATACTTTTAATATCTGTTGATACCATCACCATAAATACACTACTGAATAAATAATCCCGTTTGAGATCTACAGAAGAGAATGAATGACTTTACA
Source organism: Mycteria americana (assembly GCF_035582795.1). Lineage (NCBI taxonomy): Eukaryota > Metazoa > Chordata > Aves > Ciconiiformes > Ciconiidae > Mycteria > Mycteria americana. The sequence goes on from NC_134366.1 coordinate 160,217,772, forward strand.
TGCAATAAACTCCTTGACGTTATTTATGTATTGCTACACTGCTCACTCCAAGTGGTCCCGGGTCCACACAAGGGCTTCGAGATGGCAGCTGGCATACAGCTTGCGCACAGCCTGCTCGGGCACGGCACTGTGCGTGATGCTGCCTGACACAGTGTGAAAGCCCTAATAAGCTATCATGAGTACGTGGGTATGCGGGATCCTGGCTCGCTCGCAGATTTGCTGTCTGGATCAATGGCAAATCTCATCTCAAGGAAGGCTTCAGGGTGGCCTTCAAAAGGCAGTTTAGACAGGATGCTCAGTGCTTCAAGACAGATGATGAACACTCAACAAGGTCAGGCAAATCCTTTCCCCTATAGTCCGACTCAAGAGAAAACTCACTTCTTGCCTGTGATGCTGGGCTCTATAGCCTGCATCAGGCAATTCTGAGATGAAACATTTCTGGGAGAATGGATGTCATAGCAGATGCTCTCAGCAGGTAACCTTCTGAAAAGCCTATTAGTCAGAGGTTATCGCAGCTGCTCTGTGGAACACAGTTGGTTCACACAGAATGGGTTGAAAATGTAGTTGTCCAAAATGTGTTTCACTAAGCTATTCAATGCCCTCAAATAGTCAGATTGGCCAAGATTCTCTTCATGAGTCACACACAAGTCCAGCTTCCCTACCAAAGCAAATCTCTCAGCGACTTTACTAGGTTAAACAAAATGAAGACACGCGTCAATTCTGTGTACAGATGATTTATGCAGGAATTTCGGTTCCTTGCCCCTTCCTTCAAAAATTAGAGTTCATGGTGGACAGCTCTCAAAAGGGCTTGAGCTCACACTCCAGCCTTGTTCTGAAAAATATCTTAAAAGTCTTTTAGCATCTTCTGAACTTGATTTTAGTGTTAATCTGGAAGCCTCAGAACAAAAATCTGTCCCAAGAAATTATGTCCTTTTTACGTCTGAGCCTAACGAGCATGTGAAAATTTCCCAAACTTAAAACTTTGGTTCAAAACCCAGGCAAAATCCTGGGGGAGACTCTTTCTTCTTTCAAAGTGGTTCATTCATCCCTACTCAAGATGCTTCATACATCCCACGACCTACCTGCTGCTGCAAACATACCAAGAAAAAAGAAACGTGCTTTTGCATTCAACAGATCACAATGATTTCCTTGAACTAACAAGCAGTTAAAATATTTTGAAAAAGTGCATGCAACCACTTCCTTAGTGTTTATAGCTTCTTTCAAAGAATTCTCTTGATCTGCTGCACACTTTCCCATCACTGTGAACAGTGAACTGGCTGTCCACCAGCATCCTTCTCTAGAGACTCAAATTATAGCAAACAGAAAGATTGAAAGGAATGTGATGCTAAGGAGTCTGATAGTCTCAGCTGGTGCTGTCTGAAACTGAAAATGCATATGAGATTGCTGACTTTATGCCTTATCATGCATATCTCTCACTGCCTGCCTGTAATCAGTTCTCGATCTCACAAGTCCTTGTGGGGTGCTCTGCAGGAAGTGAAAAAGGTTGTCACAGATGAATAGTCTTCCACACTCTGTGGCTCTAAATAGCCATTTGCACTACATCGTGGGCCTTTGCATATCTATTGCTTTCGTCTCAAGAGACTGGGTTTTAATATGAAGCACCAGGAACTGTGCAAACTGAGTGAACTTAAAAAAGACATGGCCTTAAGTGGTGACTTCAGCATGCACATAAGGTGCTTAACCACACAGTCCCTGGTGGCCTGCAGTGGTTTGGTGGCTGCTCTGATCATCACCTGGAACTTGTCCTTGCATTTCTTCTGCAGCACACTTTCAAGCCTATCCAGTTCAGAAGCGTGCAGCAGCTTTTGGGAATTAGTTCTGGCCATGATATCATCCTATTACTTGCTTTAGGATCTTCAGCGAAATATGCATTAAGTTAAGAAACATAATCAGACGAAACCAAAGACTTCACTAGAAAAATCAAAGTATTATAGCAAAAGGGTTTGGAAACTCTCTGGAGCTACAACTCCCTCACTGCTTATGTAGAGCTTATGCAGGATTAATAGGTGGAACAAACTATCCACCTTTAGGGAGATATTCACTGTGAGGTTCCCTGAAATGAAAGTTTCCATTCTGTGAAGTGATTAACCAAGCGAAAAGGGAAATTATACCTACTAAAACCACCTAAAAGACTGCATGTGTGCACACACACATTTGCCACAAAAAAACCCAAAACAAAAACACATCATGAAGCCTACAAATTCAGCCCCCTCCTCCCTCCTTAATTAGTTGAACAAGCAACTTTATTTAGCCCTTTGGAAGAATGAATTATGATATACCCTTTACCTGTATTATCACATCGCGTTACCACCAAGTCTTTCCCAGGATCCCTGCAAGCACCAAACAACCCAGAGAAAGTGCATTTCAGTACCATTTGGTACTTTGCTTTATCCTTGCAATTCAGCATGTGGCCCACCACCTCATTTAATGCACAGCATCCAACCCCGAACTGGAAAAGACATGGACACAGTGTCCAACCATTTCACAAACAAAATACCTCAATTTCAAAACACGTCAGTGAGAAGACATCACCTTATTTTACGGTTCCTAGTTAGGCACAAAGAGAGTTACAAGGCTGCACTGGTGCTGTCTGTCCAGCTCCTGGCTCCAACACCAAGAGCTTCAGGCCATCAGAGCTCTGCAGAGCTCCTCAGTTAGGTGAAAACCCTACAGAGGAGAGGGGGTTTGAGGAGGCTCCTGGAATACGTAGGCTGGGTCTGGAAGCTGCAACTTCATGGAGGGGTACAAGCAGGACCCTAAAGATGGCAAAGTCTGGGTTTGACCATCTATGCAGACTTCTCAATATGCTTTTAGACGATGCCTTATCCTAATCTGCCCCAAAGTCTGATTTTATCTGGAAACTGACCCTTACCGATTGCCCCCTGAAGGGGAAATTCCTGGACCGTCAATGTTACAATCCAGCATGGCCCTCCACGGCCACTGGGTTGTCTAGGAAAAAAGCAGTCACCATTTTATCCTCATCAATCTGGTTGTGACCAGATCGAGGAACTCTCCCCTGGCATCCTCAAAAAGGTCTACAGAAAAATTAGCATGGGGCATACACCACTACTGTTTTAAAAATCAGATCAAATCAAAGGCCCCTGGTCTAATTCTCCTAGCTGCAGGACCAAGCTCAGGGAGAGGGAAGGTCCTGCCTGAGGCAGAGGTCCCCTTCCACCCTAGGACTGATGCTGTGATGGAGCAGGCAGCTGAGAGCGCTTGCTGCTCTGCAAGTCAAGCTTCACGTCTCTGTCTGGGCAGCTGGAAAATTAACTACAGAGATCAAAATGAGTTACCACCTTTGAAGAGTTCCCTAGGTGATTATTAAGACTATATCTTGATGTACACCCACCAGAGACCTGAGATACCAGTAATGCTGCCTCTGCAAAAGGGCTTGATAAATGAAGGATGGGCTGATTGTATCGAAGAAGTTCTTAAGTCAAGCATGAAGTCGGAGGCCTGAAATTAGGTGGGCTGTATTGACCACAGAGCCAAGCAAAGAAGTAATTCATGAAAACACAACAGGTATGAAACAAAGAATATCTAGCCAGTGTTCAGAAGGCATGAGATGTTCACTCATTGAAGTTTTTAGGGAGTAATAATTAGCTCCGCACAGGAACTCTCTGACCAGTTGCAAAATCTGGCAACAGATAACAGGCAAGCTAGTTATCTAGGCTTCTTCAACAAGCAGTGGAGAAAGACAGGGCCCGTGGAAGAGTGACCCACCTACTTACTTTTCATATGGGATAAACGATTCTTTGACAGTTCCTCTCTCCACTGATTATCAAGAAAGCTGAATGATGAGCTCAGAGTAGGTATCCAGCAATTAAATGGCAAACAAGAGGTGACAGGAATTGCAACTTAATGCTTAATTTGATTGTTACAAATTCCAATTAGCATGTGAAATGTAGGTACCACAATGTTCAGGATTAGCATGTTTAATGCTTACATTTCTACTGAAATCAAGAATGATATAGATTCCAGTGAGAGATAAGAGCCCTAAATTCCTTTGAGGCCTTGGATATTGGAATTTGACAAGGAAATTACACACTACATAATCTTCTCAGAAATTCATACACACAACTGAGATAATGAGATGCTTCCTGCAAACAATCCACAAAGTACTAAAGTTTTTTAGAGGAATTATTTACTCAGCACTATTGGTATCATTTTGCAGCTGGATAATTTACTGTGTCCATGCTGCCAAATTGTTTCGATTTGCCACTGATTTGCTTTTCATTTCTACTTGCAATACATGAACAAATCGACATCACAGTCAAGGAATTCACATGGGTAAGTAAAATTAGAATAAACCAAAATAATGCTTTGTTTATTATTAAACACCTTTCATATTTTAGCTATGGTAGGCAATTAGGTTGGTAGGAATTTGCAACTGGAGAAGTTCTACCATTTTATCTCAGGCCAAATAGTTTATTGCAATTCACGCGCAGACAAACTTCTGTGCTTCAAAAATCAGGGGGAAATATCTAGTGGGATGTGGTATTTCTCTTCCAGTGCCAGAAAAGTACGGATCCCAATTACATTTTTGCTTCAAGGAAGGAAGTCAGGAAGGAAGAATTTCTGCCACTGGAGCATGAAACAGATTTTGGCTAGAAAGAAGATGGACAAGATTTTCAAAAAACCCCAAGTGATTTGCACACCAAAGTTTCATTAGAAGTCAACAAGACTTTGATTTCCAAGTTACTTGTGAAAATTTTCTCTGATGATTCCTACAAGTCTTTTAATATTTATCCTAAACAAGTGCTGACACATCATTCAAAAGCAGATCCGGGGCTGTAACAAGTTCCGGTAACCCCTCAAGACATTTCTAAAGCCTCACCCACAAGAGATTCAAAACTTCTGGCATGTCCATATGTCTGAAATCTTCAGTCTGCATCATGCATTTGTCAGTTTAGGATAATTAAGGGTATGCCTCTGTGAACACATGACTGCGAGGTAACCAGCGTCTGGATTTACTGCAGAACAGATGCTCTACTGTAACTGTCCATGTGTATGCCCTTACCCCGTGGTAAACGCAAGGCAGCTCGGTGCACGGTCATTGAAGAGCATGCAACACATGCTCACCATTCACACTCGATCTTCCAGTTGCCTCACTGTAACTTGCTCAGGTAGCCACGCTGTCAGATTTGTTTTACAAGCCCAGCCACTATCACAGACTGCCGAAGAATAAACACGGGCAGAATATCTTTTGCTAAGCCATTTTTTAGCCTGTTACTGCCACCTCCAACCCACCCTTCAAGGACTTTGTATTCGTTGCTCATCCCCGCTTAGGCTGCACCAGGCTGGGTGCATCACGAAGAAATGGATGCTGGCATTGGTCAGCTAGGAGGATCTGTGCCCTGGTATTTTATCAAGATGAACCTCTAGGTTCCTGGAGAGGCTGTATTTAAACGCTGTACTGATAAAATGCCTAAATGGAAAAAAACAAAGCTATGACGTTGCAGAGACTGCAAAACTAAACAGCATCCTTATCAGAAAAGCAGTGTGAGACATTCAGGAACTGCCACTTATTTCGCCCCACTAACGAAGGGTTTTTCTCTGGAAGAGTTCCAGATTTCAGGGTTCTGGAGTTTGGTCCCAAAGGGTGCGGGAACTGAGAGCTGTAAACATGTTAAATATCAACTTCTTAATGACACTGTCATTCAGCTTCTACTTTCAATTCCGAGATTACAAAGAGAAATGATCTCACCTCACTAGGGCGTAACTACAACATGCTGCTACAGCTCAGGCCTCCCCATTTTTTCCAACTTTCTCTGGTTGGAGCCCCTGTGAGATTACTGTATCTGTGGCCCAAATGGAGCATCCTGGAGACATCTCTGTGATCACCACAGCACAGGCTGCCAACAAGAAGTTTTGTCTTCAACCTCTTGGCCCAGATCCCAGTTCAGAAATTCATTCTAATGTCTCAGGAAGTTACATCTTCTGATACAGTTGAAAGGTGTTTCTTCATTGCACATGGATATTGTTCATAGCTATTACACAGACCAGGCCACTCCAGTGAGCACTTCTAAATCCACTGCTATAAATCCACCCTGACCATCAGTCGGAAGTTAGGGAAATCCATCCATTCCGGATTTTCATCTTGCAGATAATACTGGCTTTATGTAGAAAGCAAAAAAAAAAAGCTTTTTTTAAAAAAGAAACCTTTTTGCTTCGGATTCAAAATCTCAAGAATTTAAGCAGTAAATAACCTGTGATATCTCTGGTAAAAAGCTAAGGCTTCTGAATCTGGTATATAAAAAAAAGTGATCCCATAGTTCTGTACTTCTCTCCTGGAAAGCAAGTTTTTCTGTCTGTTCTAGCTTCTTATGCAAAAGTATATGGTTTATGCTTATCTATGCAAATATCCTTATCTATGCAAACTCACATGGCATTTTGGGAATATCTACCTGCTTTTGGAGTATGCACATTCTGTGTCCCTTCAGGACGCCTAACAGGAGTCGTTCTGTTCACCGCCAAGCCAGCTTTCTCTTTGCACCTTCATGCAATGCTAAGAGATTCCCCTTCTGCCTGTGAGCTGAAGACCGTGGCTCTGCTTCCAGCATGCACAGAATACGGGGAGCATGATTCCATGTGATGAATCACGCAACGGTGGAGACAGTGGTGGTCCTCCAATCCTTCCCTCCCTTCCTCCACTGCCCTGCTGCTGGGCCAACCCTGCTGCAAAGTACAATGGACTTGTGAAATAAGCCCATGGGAAAAGCTAGACCAAAGCTTTAAACCAATTCATTTCCCAGATGTGCTTTAGAGCTCCACCACAGCTAGAGCGGTCCTGGCAGGGAGCGGGGAGGAATGGCTGCAGGCAGCGGCAGCAGCCTCTTCAGCCAGCTCCGCAGTTGAAGTATTCATAATGTGGAGTCATATCTTGTGTCTCCCCAAATGCTGACTATGGCCTCCCAAAGAATATTCATGTTTAACTCAATTTAGAAAGGTACTAAAGAATGAAGCCAGCAGCCTGCGAATGGATAGACTTGCGCTGTAGATAAAAGGCACGGCTAATTCTGGTTTTAAATAACAATAGGGACAGCAGACCCACTGGCAACAGCCAGAGCATTTCTTCAAATTATGCATTCTCCGACTTTTCTTTTGCTACTGGAGGGCCCAACTCTGCAAACTATTTTTAGTAGCATTACTTTGTCAGTGCCCAGCCATGAATCAGGGTCCCACTGTGCTATTCAAACACTTAACTAAAGGCTGGTTTCTGCCCAAAGACTTTGAAATCCAACTTACAAAAATCCCATAGGTTTAAATGGCAGAAAGAACTACATTAGCAGACTTTCTTTTATTGTCTTTTATTACTTATTTTACTAAATATTATTTACTTCATTTGTGGCAATCAGAGTAGAGTAATGAAAAAAAGTTTCCAAGCAAAAGACTGGAACTGCAGTACTGCTGGTGAAATAACAAACCATTTCAATGAAAGAAACTATAAGCATTGAACAGCCCAAAATGGCTTCCACAGAGCCACAGCAGTATTGTATGCAAATATATAATTTAGTTGTTTTTATGTAACCTGGCTATTTTGTAATCACAGAAGTAGGAATTAGACAAATGGGGCATATGCCATTTGTAAAGAAACTACATGGGAAAAATATGTAGTGCAGTTATAGTCCTGATATTTAAATTTAGGTACTCAATAAACACATTGTCAGCTAACAGCAAATTACTCAGTTTCATTAATGATACTGATTTGGAGTTAAAGTAGAAGATACAGAATGAAAGTCTACATACGTACATGATCTTTTAAAACAAATTTTAATGAATGGTGATTATCTTGCCTTTATCGAGTGCTGTTCATCCAAGCGTGCTTTACAAACCAGCTGCACAATCGCATACTCATTTGCCCATGAACAAAGGCGTACACTGTGTCTATCACTAGACAGCCATCATCTCTGGTATGACACCACTCGTAAGCATGCACAACACTTTTAAAACACTTTTTGCATAATAAATGCAGAATATAGACAGGATCTCTCTCTAGAATCTAGACAGGATATGTGTCTATGATAACTCTAGCTAAAATGTCATAAGAAACATATATGTATCACAAAATCTATAGTGACTATATATAAAATAATCACAAGTGAATATGACTAAATACCTCCATTCTGCAGACCCAGCAACTCATCCATACCACCATGCTGAGGTATCATTTGCAATGACCTTTAAAGAAAATGACCCCTATTCCCAGAGAGCAGACTGCCTGCAGGACAAGTGTCTAGGATACGAGCTCATGATTGAGTGGCTAATATCTTTACACAACTCCAGTTCACCTGATCTAACATGAAAAACAGTTCTAACAGTTCCACGTTTTTGCCCCGTGTTGGAGATTCTGCTTCCAAAACCTTTGTAGCAGCCTCTAAGAGGTTTTTGGAAAGCTTGGTAACGTTCTCCCTTAAAGCCAAGGCTAAGACACAGACTTCTGCGCTCCTGACAGCCACAACTTAATTGGATTTCTCTTAAATGGTCTTCAAAATCTGTGGTAAGGATCTGGATCCATTCTGAAACCCCACTGAGTCGTCTACCAAAGACCAGGACAAATGTACTACTGAAGGTGACAGCAGCTAATTGTTTAAAATATCCGTTCCCCATCACACAGCATTAGCTACTTGCGTTATATAACACGTTCAACCCAAAGTCTACCTACCACGCTTGGTATTTTTGGACTGCTACACCAGCAAAGGTCTTGCAAATGAAAATGTGGCCCAGATTCATCCAGCTATTTTTAGACACCTGCTGCTGTTTACCTATATTACGTCTGCAGGCCGTCTACACAGTCAGTGCAGAGACAGTCACCCGCCTCCTGTCCCCAGCCCCAAACCTGATCGCTCTCAGGAGATCCTTACAGCTGGCTGCAGTGGGAACACAGGGTACCTGCGGGTAGACAGAACCTCAAAATTTGATTTAGTAATGCAGAAGAGCACAGTTTTCATTGACAGAATAGTTCAGTTGGAAGGGACCTACAAGGATCATCTAATCCAACTGCCTGACCTGTCCAGCTGTTAACCTCAGCTAACAACTGAGAAAATGAACTGTGAGCTGTGCTGCATCTACAGAGCTAAGGGGAAAAAAAAGCAACAAAACTATTTTAGTTAACCAAGGCTGCATGCATGGATCTGAATACACACAGGGAACAGATTTTTTGAGTAAGGCAGTGCCATTTTTACAAACTGATGAGTAATAACACACTCTAAAAATGTTTTATAGGATTTGATTGTGAGAGACAGAATTAGTTTGGAAACTTTGCCTTTTAAAGACCATGGCAACCACTAGCAAGGTGAAAAACAGTCTCCCTGGGTCATTTCTATGGAGGTTTCCGACAGTAGCTTGGCTGGTGCTCACTTCTCTGCATGGCAGCAGAACTAGTGACTTTGCTGGGAATAGCCAAGACTCCTTGCTTAATACCAAGTTATGACAAATCACTGTTAATTCTAGTGCTGGCTATAAATTGTGTTAAAATCTTTATTTGAGATTTTAAGCACCAGACAAAGGATTTGGAGGACTGGAATGGAAGTCATCCCCTGTTGACCAGTTTCCCTGTTAATTCCATAGACGTGCCTTGATTCTTGGATTCATAGAGGTGCCTTTCTCTAAATAAAAATCTGTGAAGGTCTGATACCAGCTATCTGCCAGCTGTTAAATGTCCTTCTGTGACTGCACAGCGAATCACCCCAGTCTATTTTGACTGGCACTAATGCAGCTCTCGTCACCCAAAAGCAACATCTATCCTAAATGGATAGTAGCTCCCAATCCTTTTAGTCTTTGGGACTTTATGGTGTTGCCTCCACACCCCATAGCAGTTGCTTAGTGTAAGAAAGGGCCAAAACTTATGCACAGAAATGTGTGTGTGCATATACATACACTATGAATAAGGAATTAGCAACTTCTACTCTAGCACCTCTTGGGGACCTAAAAACACCACCTGTAACCCTGCTGCATCAGGGGTTAGCCAGGAGCTGGTTTCCAATCACAGAATCGTATAGGTTGGAAAAGACCTTTAAGATCACTGAGTCCAACCGTAAACCTAACACTACCAAGACCACCACTACACCATGTCCCTAAGCACCTGATCCAAGCGTCTTTTAAATACCTCCAGGGATGGCGACTCAACCACTTCCCTGGGCAGCCTGTTCCAATGCTTGACAACCCCTTCAGTGAAGAAAAATTTCCTACTATCCAGTCTAAACCTCCCCTGGTGCAACTTGTGGCTGTTTCCTCTTGTCCTATCACTCGTTCCTGGGGAGAAGAGACCGACCCCCACCTCTCTACAACCTCCTTTCAGGTAGATGTAATGAGCAATAAGGTCTCCCCTCAGCCTCCTTTTCTCCAGGTTAAACAACCCCAGCTCCCTCAGCTGCTCCTCATAAGACTTGTGCTCCAGACCCTTCACCAGCTTCGTTGCCCTTCTCTGGACACGCTCCAGCACCTCAATGTCTCTCTTGTAGTGAGGGGCCCAAAACTGAACACAGTATTCGAGGTGCGGCCTCACCAGTGCTGAGTACAGGGGGACGATCACTTCCCTAGTCCTGCTGGCCACGCTATTTTTGATACAAGCCAGGATGCCATTGGCTTTCTTGGCCACCTGGGCACACTGCTGGCTCATATTGAGCTGGCTGTCGACCAACACCCCCAGGTCCTTCTCTGCCAGACAGCTTTCCAGCCACTCTTCCCCAAGCCTGTAGCATTGCATGGGGTTGCTGTGGCCCAAGTGCAGGACCTTGCACTTGGCCTTGTTAGACCTCGGCCCATCGATCCAGCCTGTCCAGGTCCCTCTGTAGAGCCTTCTTACCCTCCAGCAGATCAACACTCCTGCCCAACTTGGTGTGTCACCTGCAAACTTACTGAGGGTGCACTGGATCCCCTCATCCAGATTATTGATAAAGATATTAAACAGGAATAGCCCCAACACATGTCGTCAGACACCCTTTCCCCTTGTTACATTTTTGGAACAGTCTGCAAACTTTCAGCCTTTTAATATTGAATGTGAAATCAAATTGTATAAACAACCAGTCTCTCAATCCAGTAGAAATATTAAATTAAATTTCAAGGTAGGATATTTAGATTGGGGAAGATCCCATTTGTACCTTTACATGAAAGGCTTGTTTCTGAGGTTTATTTCCCAAAACTAAGGCCTTTTTAATGCTGATGATTTGCCCCAATTTGAGTCACTGATGGCCAAGCTGAAAGGGCCAGAACCAGGACAAAAACATCTCAGCCCTTCTGAAGATGTCATCTGGACCTATGGAATGAACATTGTCACTCGTTTGTATAGACCGTCAAATCTGCCCCGTGGGGTTTAAACAGGAAAACACCCCTTATCAACATCTATCTGTTTATACGGATATCAGATTTTTGTCTTGTCTCTCTGTGTTGGCACTGATGACTGCATACACCCACATTGTCAGCAGCTCCAAACAAAAATATTCTTCACTATTCCAGTTCATCCTTTGTGTGTCACGATGCATGCCAGACTTACCCCTAAAAGTCTGCATTTAAGTGTTTCTGTTTTGTCTGTCCTTATTCTGAGTAACACTTACGGGAAATTTGCTCTTTGATTTCAAGGTAAGACCAAAATGGACGCACAGTGATACTTAACTAGGGATGATTTATGTGAAAACATAGTGTCTTCTTCATAACTAGTCCATGCAAGCCAAACACTTTAAAAAAATACTTCGGTTATTACCAGTGCACCTGAAGCCTACTGCCAATTTTTGTGGGTTTTCTGCCACGTTTTTTCTCTTTCTCCCAGCTCAAAACAAAACAAAAAACCACTATAGGGCACCCACAGAGTGGTAAGAAAAAAAATGACTTCACTTCTGATTTGCAAAGATGCTCAACTGTGGCAGCCTCCTTTAGCTTCAGGAGAAAGGAAGTGAAAAAACCAATCCTGGGTAACTATAAAGGAAAACAAGCATAGATGTATATATATTTAAAAAAAGGCCGACAACAACATCATGTAAGTTATAACCTAAACACAAGCAAGGAGACAAATTAAAAAGATGTATGCTCTGTGTATACATTAATGTTGGTATTAGACCTCTAAAAAATAACTTCCCATTATGCACTCCTTAAGCAACTATAAATTTGGTTGGCACCTGCATGCCAAGGGAAGGACTGAAGCAGCCAGTGATATGAATTGTTGTTAAACTCTATTTAAAACAATTACATCTCGATGCTAGCCAAAATTCTTTACTGTTCATAATCACCTTTCAGCTCTAAAATCCAAGTCACCAGGATACATACATAACTTGCATTACACTGTAAGACTGTGGCTGTAAAAGAATATTAAGGAGGAACCCTTGCCAAAATAATACTAAATAATTCCTTTCTAGTTAAGATTAAAATTATGGCTAAGAGAGTAGAGGCTTGCTAATTCACTTTAATGATTGGGAGATCCACTGCAAATTACTGAATTTTGCAAACTAAGTGAGAAACACATTAAAAAAGCAAGTGTAATTTATCACAAAATGCACTTTGCTCATTTATTTTGACAACTGTTGTTTAAATTATTTATGCCCCTTCATCATGTACTAGTAAATGTACTGTAGTCTGTTTTGTAAAAATAGTCATCAGTGAGATTAGAGTAACATAACATCCGCTATTACCCTTTGCTTGGAGGTGAGTAGAAACCAGCATTTTGTGCCTTGCCAATGCAAAACAGGGTTTCAGAAAAGGGCTGTTTTGCTGGTTCTTGGATTTTAATTTTTTGTTTAAATGATGCTGAACCTACAGCAGCTCCCAACCATTTCAAACATCTGTATTGAAACCTAAGTGAAAGGAGCTGAGTGTTGTTACCTTGGAAGTGGGGCCACTTAAATAAGTGCCTTATTTAAAGTCTTAAAAATGTGGTATTAGGATTCCCCCCCTGGAAATCTCCATCAGTGCCAATGAACAAGGTTCTGAACCTGAACCCAATATCAGTAGGAGCTTTGCTGGAACAGGGTGACAAACATTGTTGAGTACCTACTGCTTTGAATTGATGCATCTTCTTTGAAGGAAGATAAATTTTGCCTTCGCCCTGTTTCTATTTCAGGTCTGTCAGGAGGAACAAAGGAGGAAGCCACACCTTCCTCTCCTGAGCTGTGGTTTGACTTTACAAACTTGGATCGCGGGCACAAAATTGAGGTGAATAAGTGCAAATGAGGAAGGAGAAAAGTTAAAGCAGATTTGGCTCTAGTCATTCCTGGAATCAAGTTATGTCAAGACTATGAAACACTCAGGGTGTTGGCTGGAGTTGCATCACAGTCAACCTACACTGGTGAACACCATGTACTCAGGGAACGAGGCAGTTGGGCATCCCATGAGTATTAGCGCAGCAGGCTTGCCAGTGCATGTACTTCCATCCGTTCTATCAAGTATATTGTAACTCTGAAGAAGGAAATAAACCAAGCAAAATCCAGCTCCCCACCTCCCCAGTAAGAGATTAGCTCTTGGAAAGATGCCGGACTGACAGCCTGAATTAGGGATGCGAGGGGTTTTGGCATCAGTAGTTAAGCAAGATACAGTACAGGAGATCTTTGGAAGGAAGCTGGAGGACTTCTTGAGACCTCTTTCCTCTGTTACATACAGAAATCAGATCAACCAGAGTCTGACCTTACAACTACTTAATTTATACCTTAATTAATGATTATTATTAATTACCCTTAATTACTTTAGATCCCTAAATTAATGATGGTGCTTCTCAATCAGAAGTGCGGTTATGCTTGGTATTCGGTGCTTCAGCAGATGCTATGAATCCAGGCCCTACAATATTACCTTCTCACTTAAACACTCATGACCGAAGGTACTGAATATCCTTTCTGTGCACCGCTAAAAAATGGCCTTGAAAATGCTTATTGTGAAATCAAAGTTATTCCCTCTTGAACCTAATAATTAGCAAGTGAGCTTTAAAACACGTTTGGGGCTTTAAAATCTGCCCCCCAGCCCACGGGCACGTGGCTCTGTGCCTCGGTGGCTGTGAAGGGAGAGAGACGACCTCTCTGCAGGACAGAGGGAAATTTCGGGGTCCAGGAAAGCAACAAGCTTTATACTTAATTCACAGGGTGTTTTTTTAAAAGCAGAGTCTGCTTTAATTTAAAACTAATTTAGGGGAAGAGGGGGAGAGGAAAAGTGGGAAAAAAGATTTACTGATAATCTCACCAGTCATATGCATTAGCTTCCTGTATGCTGACTCACCTTTAGCTGTTTAAACGTGTTTCCTTCGACTTTTTCCTTGTTCTTTTTTTTTTTTTTTTTAATGGCATAAACTTTTCTCTACTTAATATGGTGAGATGCAGGCAAAGACACGCAAGCCTTCATCCTGCTCATTTTTTCCTCCCATTTTCTTCTGCCTCCCTGGATCTATGGAAACTTAACCAGAGTTTCCTCTCGGATGTATCCTGTCTGAAGGGCACCCGCAGGCAGACAAAGCAAGTCTGTACCATGCCCTGCAAGTGTTACAGCTCGTCCAGCACGGTCTTTTTGTCTGGAAAGACACTGTCAGATAAATAGGTTTCCAAGCAAGAGAGTTAAATTTAACAGCACAGTGTCCCCACAGCCGGAGGATGGCTGCGGGTAAGCCCATGGTACAAACCAGTTGGATTTCCACATCAAACCCAGAGCAGCCTCATGAATGTGCTGCTTAGACGTGACTTCCATTTCTGTGCCATTTACAGCAAAAAACCCAACGGCTAATCCTTCCCCTGCCTCTACCTCCACTCTCTTCAGATGCGCAAATGAATGCAAGTCAGTGACTACTTTTTAGGTAACTTACACCTCTTTTGGATGGGCTGAGGCAGCTGCGGATGTCTCGGAGCTGTTTGCTTCCCCAGATGGGATTCCTCCTGTAGGAGCCAGGAGGACCTGCACAGAAACCGAGTCTTCTCAAAACAGGGCTGAAGGCAGGGCTGTTACTAGTGGGAGTGTTTGGACCACACTATCAGATTAGTCTTGGGCCATGGACTGACTTTTCCCTCCAGATTTAGCTGGAAACTCCAAAACACGAGCAGTTTTTCAGCCTATGTCACTTTGTAGCCCTCTAAGAACATCCATCCTCTGGTCCTATGCAATGCCTGGAAGCTTGCTGACCACAGTTGGTCTTGTCTTAGTTACCTCTCACCAGCCCCTCGCAACAAACCCCGGCTCCCAGAGGCTGCAGCCACTTTCCAAATCCCTGCTTTGAACAATAAAACAACCACATCGACATTTCTGGATCACGTGTGTGTGTGTGGAGGGGGTATTGCTCTTTTAACTCCCGGCTGGATCTCATTAAGATCAGGGCAAGATCACAGTACAGCGTCTCTAAAACACCCCAGGAAAAGAAAAAACAAAAATGCCGTCAACTACCATTAGCTAAACCAGGTTTGTAGTGGTAGTTTTGTGCACATAACACAGCAAATTATTAAACACACTTCAACTATACATAATAATAAACTCAAAGAAGCAAATCTTCTTAAGGTCTGCAAAACCCAATCTTAAAATTTTAGGTGCAGTTCTCTAGTTAAATTACAAAGCACTAAACCTAAAATTAACTTGCTCTGGGCAATCTTAAAATAGTAGATTGCTGGATCTAAGCTTATGGGTATTCTCAGTTAACTGCTTCTGAAGAAATATAAAAGTGGTTTATTACATCTGTAATTACAGCAAAACTTTGCCCTGTACTTTTCTCTCCTGGCTGGAGGAGACGAGTTTGGATGTATGATGTGAAACCGAGCACTGAATATCAAAAGGACAGGAATGCTAACCATGTCTGAGCTATCAAAGCTCTTGAGATAAACCTGATACAGCCTTATGCAGGATTGTGCAGATTTGTCTCTTCTTTTGCAAGGCCACTTATAGGTGTGTACCAACACGCACACATATGCATATATATATGCGCTTATACGTACACACACAATTACATATATACAGATAAATAATCCTGCAGAAAAGGAACTTTCAGGGCATCTATCTAAAAATAGATGCTCTTGCACACACACCCCATTATTTTTCAAAGTATTCTCCTTTTTCCATATTTCTACCCTCATTTTGTCTATCAATAGTTTTATTTTTGTATAAAATTTGAGATCCTGATCTTGATGATAAAATATACTGCCAGAGATCACAGAATATTGACAATATTCTGAGACAATTCTGAGAATATTGACAATATTCTGAGACAAAGACTGACAATTGTCACTCTCAGCAGAAGACGAGAGGCAGACTCTCCTCCACAAAACCATAAGGCTGGGTGAAAAATCAATATGAGAGATTGATCTGCTTTCTGATTTTTCAGTTGTTAAGAGTCACATTTCCAAGCTGTTCTCTCTAGACCTTGAAGGGCCAGAAACTTCTTTTTTATTGCTTAATGAAAGCTGAAAACTCATAATTTCACATTACTTCAGAAGCAGTAGCTCGTAGAGAAATACCAAATATTGTCACAGTCATGATAAACCATACAATTGGCCACAGTTTTAAGATTTTGAAGGCTGAAATGATACCTTTGCCAGCAAGTCATGCAGATGACTTTTAAGCAAGATATGATTTGTAATAAAAATCTGGAAAATCATTTTTTTATGAGAGAAAAGACAGAATATTCTTTATAGAACTCCAATACAGCATTGGTATTTTGTAAACTTTTCTGCAGGGATCGCAGCAATCACAATTTATTTTTAAATTCACTTGCTTTAACCCAGTACATGCAGAAATATTTTCAGGTAGAAGATTTCTCTTGGAGAAAGTAATGTATCTGATATCCCGTGCTCTTTCATGGAATCAGATGTAGTTCCTGGTTCTTGATTGCATTTGCTACTGTATTGCAACATTTTATGATTAAGTCAGTAAACTTAACAATATTTAAACTGCTGTTCTGATTAGAGAGCTTGAAATACATGGAGAGTAGTGGGGGTACTTTCAAAAGCTTTTAGCTGAATTTTTCTTCCGCTGTATTAAATGAAAATGACTGATTCACAGAAGTATCACAGCAATACTTAGTATTTAGATCTAAAAAAATCCAAATCCTCCTATAATTCTATTTGCCCTCCACAGCTTTTTCTACTGTTTTCCAGCCTACTGCTTTTCTTGAACTTTTTCAGATTTCCTCTCATAAATTGACAACTTGTACAAAAGATTGGCAATATGAGAATAGAAAAAGCCATTCCAACAATTATGCAACCCAAAATTTACTAAATACTTACTTCAATACTTTTCAAAGATCAGCAGACACTTCTCTTAACAGAAGTGACTTTTAGAGTCAATACCGACAACTGGCCAGTTCTGGAAAAGTACCATGTTTCTCTTACAGACTATTTTAATACAGAAGGCAAACCTTGAAATATTAAAAAGGAAGTAAAACAATAAGAAGCGAGACATATAAAGACTTCCCTTTCAAACTCTCATCAAGATAATGAGTCCTACGTTCATTTACAGCTAAGCTTGGATTAAATTGCTAGCAGCGAATCTGCAAGCGAAAAAACAAAAACAGAACCACTGTCCAAAGACGAACTTCCCATATCAGAGAAAAACCAAAAGGATTTCAATATATATTTCCTATTGTTTGTTCTGGTAAGCAAACTGAATTAAGAAAAGAAAATGATGAAATTTTAGAAAACATGAAAAATCTAATTATTAAAAATTCTCTGCTAAAACCTATTTTATGATGACACAAAGGCCCTCTGTTCCCTGCAATGCACCAGCTGCTTTTCATTAGTTTACACACAAAAAAATGCATTCAATCACCTGTTCTACAAACTGCAATTTCAGGGAAAGCAAAAGACCGAAAAGCATTCAATACAGAAGTTCAGACCCATTCACTACTCTGCAGCCTGTGCCAGGTCTGGCCAAAAAGGTCCAGCGATGCCTGAATCATACTGATCTCAACCTAAGATAAATCTAAATTATCCCCTGCTTTTCAGCGAATGGAAATGAAGTTAAATATAACGTATGCTAAAACCCATACAATTTCAAAACTTAAAGAAAATACACAGCTGCTTTTGCCTAGGGATTGTACAACTCAATCAAAAACTGATCTAAATATGAGTTTGCACATTTGCACAAGAATATACTTTTTATCGTATCAATATATTTTCCCTTTCCTCATTATCCTTTGACAAAATGACACCAGGCAGCATTTTACAGGCCCTGCAGGTGAGATTATAACCCGTTTGCCGAACCCACTTGCACAAACTGCTCCCAGGGTTTCTTGTTTTCACCAGATGGTGTTAGGGTGGCATCGCTGGTGAGCATCAAACCTGCCTATTTCTGTGCTGATCCTTTCTGAAAGATTTGCTGACAGCAACATGTGAAAAGCAGAGCTGTGAAGTCGTGCCTCCTGTGCGTGAACTTGGTTTTTCACAGCGTCAGTCAACTGTCTGGGAAAGATAGCCATCCCCCGTATGCTCCCTGTCTCCTTCCCCAAACCCCTTCCAAACAGTTAAAAACAAGTTCTGACTCCAGCCAACATTTTTTTTTAATACACATTATCATGCCAAGAAATCTTGATTCTTTGGGCTTTGTGTTACACTTCAAAACAATATATAGAAACAGTGGTCCTAGATCAGCCAACAGCATGTATAGTCTTTCATTTACAGTAGTCTCGACACAGAAAGCTTTAGCATGGATTTTGTTTAAAGGAGACCCAACAGAAAACGCAACCAGCTTGTCCATGCTGCGATGGACTTGATGTGTAATTCTTGGGGGTTTGTAAACAGAAGGTGATGTAACAAAGAAACCTGATTTTAACTGAAATTACTTGGGACAAGCAAAAGTAAATGCTTTGATGTATCATGTTCCTCCATCATCCTAGGCAAACTTTGAACTAAGATGAAGGAATACTCGGACTGTGAGAGGTTTTGAGCCATTTTATCATGAGGGCTTCCTTAAGTAACAGCCATTCCTTCATTACACTTTCAGATGACAAACTACTGAGTGCATTTGGACAGTCTGTAAAAGGTACCTCTTTTAGCCCTGCCAAATAGTCTTCTTGGAGAGCAGATATTCTCAGAAAAATGTTTGGCCCTACTATCATCTAACATCAATATTAAATTCTTTAATAGTGTACAATTTCCATGTATCCTAATATCTTTAACAATAATGAACTTAAATCTTGAGCAGATGCTTATTCATAACCTTTTTGACTCCTTTTCTCTTTTTTTTTTTTTTAAGTCTTCTCCTCTACATTGCAATTCGGTTCATCCATTTTCAAACTTCAGTTAAGCTGAAAACACACAAAGGAAAACTTGCCTGCACTTGCTCGACACCATTTTGCAGCTAAGGTTAAGAACAATGAGAGGTCTTTCACTGTATGCACAACACCTTCGCTTGGACTGAACATGTCAGACTGCCTTCAAGCACTGGCTGTGAATGCCAGGAAAGCTGTATCGTTCAGATTGCAGTTTTTGGAAAAGCTGCACTGCATTTGGGCCTATCTGGGTATGAATGTGTATCAGTCACATACTGCTCTTTAAGCTTTTTGAAAGAAAAAGCTTGCAGAAAAAGGAGGCTGAAATTAGGACCCCAATCACATTATTTTTGCATCTAGAAATGACCCAACATTAACAAGTATGGGTGACCCCCAAATTCCACCTCATGGAACGGGACCCACAGACTTCAATACTTCCAGGCTTCAACTTCTTAATCAGAAACTCTCATCTGATGTTGGAAGCCTAACGTTAGCAGTTCAGCAAACTAGTTCCTGGTCTGCCAGTCTAGAGAATGACAAGGCTTAACCATACCACAGGAAACAAGTGGATCCTTTAATTTTACTTAACATTCAACATACTCTGTCCACTTCTTAGGAAACAAGCTTGAGGTCCAGTGACTCTCACAACCTGTTGTTTCAATGTTGTTGTTCTCACAAACTTCAGCAAAGGGGAGTGCAAAGTCCTGCCTCTGGTGAGGAATAACCCCAGGCACCAGTACACGCCTCGGCCAAACGTCTGGAAAGCAGCTTTGCAAAAGAGGGCCTGGGGGTCCTGGTGGACACCAAGCTGACCATGAGCTAGCAATGAGCCCTTGCAGCAAAGAAGGCCAACAGCCTCCTGGGCTGCATGAGGCAGAGCGTTGCCAGCAGGTCAAGGGAGGTGATCCTTCCCTTCTGCTCAGCACTGGTGAGACACCTGATGGGGGGGAAGTAGAGAAGATGGAGCCAGGCTCTTTTAAGCAGTACCCAGTGACAGGTCAAGAGGCGATGGGCATGAATTTGACATACAGGAAATTCCATTTAAACATAAGAAAGGACTTTTTTACTGTGATGGTGGTCAAACACTGGAACAGTTTGCCTGAAGTGGTTATGGAGTCTGTATGCTTGGAAATATTCAAAACCTGACTGGGCATGGCCCTGAGCACCCCGCTGTAGAGGACCCTGCTTCAAGCAGAGGCCTTGGACTAGACAATCTCAAGAGGTCCCTTCCCACCTCAGCTATTCTCTTCTGTGATTGCTTTTTCCAGCAATGGCAATTAATTTAAGATTTGTAGCTGTACTTTAATCGAAAGCCTCTAATTTTCTAAGTAAAACAGTGTAATACTTTAGGAATAAAGCAGAAAAGCATTTAATACTAACTTAACTCATAATGTACCCTATTGCGTGCTTATGATTGGAGAGTTTCCTCAAATCCTTATTCTTTACATATCATCCTTCAACTTCATCACCTAGCGTGTGTAGGCATCCAAGTCAGCATCTTGTCCTCAATCTACAGATTTGAAACTGTTCAGCAGTGTTCTCAGAAACAGAACTTACAGACCTCATGAGACCCATAGGAGCCTTAGGATGAGATCTGATTGTCTGAGAGAAAAGATAGCCAAGAGTCAGCATGCAAATATGGACTACAGTAACCAGAACTACAACCTAACCCCGGCCCCTGCAAAAGCTACGTTTACAGATTTGTCTTAGCCATTATCACACAGAGATATTGGCAAATATTACAATTAAATGCTTTTTTTTCGTGTGTGAATGTGGCTCCTCAAGCTTCTGC
Organism: Mycteria americana; assembly: GCF_035582795.1. NCBI lineage: Eukaryota > Metazoa > Chordata > Aves > Ciconiiformes > Ciconiidae > Mycteria > Mycteria americana. The sequence continues at coordinate 160,238,741 of NC_134366.1, forward strand.
AGCATTATTCCTTTGTGCTCCAGGACCACCAAGTTTTGAAACAGTTTGCAATTGCAAAAATCAATGAAGTCCCACCTTGACCAGTGCATTTAAACATCTTTTCCTCTACAGTAGAACTGTGCTTTGGCTTAAATTCTGAGTGAATGCTCAATAAATGAACTATTTTTTTTGAGCCCTGCCCTATTAATATTCAGGAAAAAGCATTTTTCATTTATAAATGCTTTTTTTCTAATTCACTTGCTTTAATCAGCAAGTAAGCCATTTTGTATTTTTAATGTAAACTCTCAAAAGTGCAGATCTTTGCAACAGCACTGAAAGCAACTTTATAATTAAGTCCATCCCAAACTTAACTCATATTTAGAAATTTGTCTTTATGAGAAATCAGATTTAAACAGCAAATGGATTAAATTCCTACTGATTTCAGTATCCAAATATCAGCTGAAAAACTAAGTTTAAAAAAAGTAACCTTAGTCCTAGTATTTGTGGTTAAAATAAAAACTTTTACTCTACAAGTTAATGAATGTGGCTGAACAGCTGCTACAGCCACTGCTGGAGGAAAAGCAGCAATTTAATAAAGAGTAAAGTGATAATTATCCAGCATCCTGATTCATTTTAAGATATGGCATCTTCAAGCACCAGAACACACATACTCCCTTTAATTGATAACTGAAAACATTTCCTTGGGCTAGCTAAATATCTAGTTGACTGAATTTTCATTAAAAAAAAATAGTGATATGATCCCCTGGGGTGAATGTTCTTCAATTATAAACACCCATGTTTCATTTTATATTCTCCTCTTATACCTTCTTGAGAAGCCCACATTAAGCTTGTGCCATAAATCTCTTTGGAAGCAGACAATATTTACTATCGTTCGTACTTTTTCCAGATCAAGAATAAATAAAAAGGCATTCTCCACATCTGGACAGCATCCCATGCTACATATTTTCAGCACTACTAAAGTACAACTCTTCCCTCAACCATTTTCCTCCGCAAATGGTATCAGCCACATTTCATACTCCTCCACAGTGAACATAGTTGTTCTTCACCTTCTGAAAAGCTGGTAGAGGCAATGCTCTCAGGAGATGACCTCCCATTATGCCACTGGCATGGGGAAGAGAAAGAGGATTTATGGCAAAGTACGGTCATTGTCCTTGTTCTGGCCTCATCCCTCAGGATTTCTTTCTGGGTGTAGAGGGAATGTAGCGAAGGCAGAAGAACTAAGCTGAATGATCTCTCCCAGCCTCATTTTACCTGTGTGTGCTGCTCTGTCAGTCCTTTCCACTGCTGCACCACTTCTCAAATTGCTCTTCAGCCATGTAGCTCACTTAGTGACAGTATTTGGTCTCAGCTCTATCCATGCAGATCTATAGATTTGTATCTAGATTACTAGGTCCTGCTGATCTATTAATCCATATGCTGTCAACACTTTGAAATTTATCCTCCAATCTCTGACCACATCACACATTTTCTGCCTGCCACCTGCTCTTCTTCCATTCTTGCTGCCCAGCAATTCCCTACTGCACTCAAAAGGTTGCTGTGGGTGCCATCATCTTCATATGCCTCTGACAGCTCTGCCCTTGTACCGTGAGCATCTCATCCCATCTCTGACTTTCTCATGCAGAGATGCCCCTCTGACTCATGAAATTTGCCTAAAAGAGATCCTTCAACTTAGACACACTCCCTTTATCCTTGTCTTCCTTGTTCCCCAGCAAGAGACTCCACAGTCTGAATGGAGAGAGCTCCTACAATTACCCAACTTCAGGTCTTTTTTGTAGCATTAGCCATAACACCTATTGATTGTTACCGTTTGATAACAGCTAGGCAGGCAGTAACTGTGCTTTCTCTGGCTGCTGCTTCGGAGTAGGACCCTGCGTGTAGCAACTCCACGCCCAGAGCACCACTCTCCTTTCCCCAGCCCTCATTCACCTGATTCCTTTCAGGCTGCAGACTCTCTTCAGCTGCCATTTACTACTGATTTGTCAGTCATTGAAGCTGGGAGCCCCTGGTCTAGTGCTACAAACACCTGTGTGGCAGCTAATCCTACTGAAGAAGTGAAAGGACAGCTGACAGGTACGTGGAACTTGTGCACTGTGGGGAGAACTGGAGGTAGAGGAGAAAGATGCAATATGGACCAGTTCAGAAGATGGACAAGAAATGGGAAGGTGAAGAAAGTAAAGCAGAAAGAAAATCTATCATTGTCCTGTATGATAACAAAATTTTTGCTGATTTGTTCTAGAAACCTTTGAACAATGGACTTTGGGAGCAAAGACAAGCATTAAACTTGTAATACCCTGTGTGTTGATCTATGCCTGAGGTGAACTATATCACCATGGCTCAGTTTATAATGTAGAGCAGGAACATGTTATAGGCTCAGTTAATAATGTAGGGCAGGAACATGCTATAAAATGCACCTGACCCACAATTATCCTCTGTTCAGTTTTGGGCCCCTCACTACAAGAGAGACATTGAGGGGCTGGAGCGTGTCCAGAGAAGGGCAACGAAGCTGGTGAAGGGTCTGGAGCACAAGTTCTACGAGGAATGGCGGAGGGAACTGGGGTTGTTTAGCCTGGAGAAAAGGAGGCTGAGGGGAGACCTTATCGCTCTCTACAACTACCTGAAAGGAGGTTGTAGAGAGGTGGGGGTCGGTCTCTTCTTCCAAGTAACAAGCGATAAGAGAAAATGGCCTCAAGTTGTGCCAGGGGAGATTTAGATTGGATATTGGGGAAAATGTCTTCACCGAAAGGGTTGTCAAGCCTTGGAACAGGCTGCCCAGGGAAGTGGTTGAGTCACCATCCCTGGAGATATTTAAAAGACATGTAGATGTGGCACTTAGGGACATGGTTTAGTGGTGGACTTGGCAGTGTTAGGTTAACGGTTGGACTCAATGATCTTAAGGGTCTCTTCCAACCTAAACGATTGTATGATTCCATGATTGTTCCCCTCCGCTGGCCCACCTGAGGGGCCCACTGGAGCATCCTGTGATGCTCTGCTACGTGGGCTTTCTCTGTATGTAAACTGAGGTGTTAGGGTCTACTGAGAGGAGGGAACATGTGGGTCTTGCACCACTGTGGAGCTGAGAAGTAGCCAGACCCAGGTGCTGGGAAGCAGTACTGAATCCCACAGTATGGACACAATCAACATTATTAGTGGGCAGAGAGGTTCATATCAATGTATCACATAGCAGTAAAGTAAGCAAAACAGTAATTAACAGACAACCCCTGTCTATTCCAACCTGCTTGTGGAGTTTTTAGATGTGCTTTTTGGGATGGACTTGATTAAAAAAAAAATAAGCCAAAATAAACCCACTAATATTCGCAAAGCATATATTCAAACCATAAAACCATTTAAAATCTAACAGTAGTCTTTGTTCTTCCCATACACTTTGATATTCAGATGCTTTAATCTCTGTTATAAAGCCGCCTAGGACATCCCCTTACAGATTTAATTTCAATACCATGAGCATAGTTATTTACTAAATGTTTTCAGGCCATCATTCAGTCCCGTTAGGATTGGTTTCATCTAGCCAACAGCAGATGTCTACAGAGCAAAAGAGCCAAGAGGTTGATGGCTACCCTCCTTTCTTCCACGATGGAGAGCGATAGACATTTCTGGTGCACAGCTCATCTCATCTCATCTCATCTGGAGGCAGACATTTAAATTAGGGAAGGTGTAGGTCACATCATTAGGTCTACAGTTAGGCGAGCAGAGCTCAAACTTACTCTTCACCAGATCCAAGCTCAAACATCATTCCCTCCCCCTGGACCAAATATTCCCTATTGGGTAGGAGCTTCAAACCATCTACTAGGAAATACAGCGCATGCACAAGAATTTAGGGTATCTCAGTCTGGGATTTTGAAGTGTACCACATCATTAACCATGTAACACAAAAACTATAATAAAACACAATCTCTTCAGAAAATTTTTGTCAGAAATGTAGTGGCATTGTTGCAAACATTATAGTCGCTGATGCTTGTAATGGAAAAAAAAAGTTATTTTTAACAAGATCCTGAAACTACCAAATACCCTCCTGCCATCCATTTTGCATCAACCAGTTGCAGAGATGTGACTGAGAAAACAAGCAACAAACATGTCTCTGGAACACAAGAGCAGATCCTTTAAGACACTTAAAACGTCCTTCATTCGACAGAGGTAGAGCTGCCACTCAGACCTGCTTGTTCAGCCACCCTGCTCCACAGCAGCTCGTACTCGAGCCCCACGGGGTGTTGCAGCAAGTCTGCTGCCGGCACAGGGGAGCACGGGGCTGCCTGTCCTCACCCTCCCTCCTCCAACAGAATCAATCACGGTCAGGTCATGCTGCATATCCCTTCTCCAAAGGTTTTTCTGAGTGTGGGGAAGGAAGCTCTTAGTTCTGGACATTGCCATTAATTTATATGCTGTAGGTGACTATTTTTATTATTAATCTTCCGCACCTGTGCCCAGCATGTTGGATGGGTGAATTTTAAATAAATTAAATTTTGCATACTCACTCTCTTTGTGATTTTATTATGCAAATAATGCTCATCTTTTCACCTCTGAAACCATCCACATACCACAATTTCAAAGTCAGACTAATTTATAAAAATGCTGAGAAAGGCAGATCTTTTTTAAGGACTCAATACAATGAGAACTGATTTCTGTTCCTTTGTAATCTGGAGGGTAAATGGAAGAGCCCATTGTTTTCGCATCTTTTTTCTTTTTCAGAAAGTAGCAGTTTAATTGTAATTTTTATCCATGGTTATATTCTGTTGTTTCCAGATTTCTGCAGGTCATCTTAAATCCCCCCTGTTCAACTGGCTGTGGGTATTTTATAATTTTCTGTGACACAGATTGCAACTCTGAAAGCAAAAACCACAATCATTTCTTGAGGTGGTCGGGGATGGATGAATTCCCAAGGTAAGGGGGGACAGGTGGGGGAACAGGAGAGGCAGGACAACACGGAGGAAAACAAGAGGGAGAGGTGGCAGCTTTCAGAGCATTCAGATTGCTCTTTGGAGGCTTCCATGGAAATCAGCGGAGTTCACAGCAGGATGTATTGAAAAGATATTGAGCACATAATCCTCAGCTCCTTCATAAACGTTGATCCACAGCTGGGTCACATCAGCTGCTGCAGAGCAGGAGCAGTAGTAACAGATGCTACCAATACAGAAATATGTTGGCTTTGTTAAGCCTCAGGTTTTGCAGAGGCAGACACACACTGGTCCCACACATCATGCTTTTTTGACTCTCTGTGAGCTTTGGGTGGAGAGGGACTCCCCTGAACACCCATTTTATCCACCGGTTCAAACAGCAGAACCAGTTTTATCAGCATTTGGGGCTTTATTGCCTAACTGCGGGCATTTACTAAAGGCTCTCAACATATGTGTACTGATTATTTATCACTCAGAGCAAGGGTCGGTTGTTCTTGGCTAGAAAATGATGAATATTGCTCAGTGCTTTCTTGACCTTAGTCTCAAAGATTAAGTTAGTCAGCTGTCTTGGTGGACTGAATACAGTCCTGCTCTACTGGAGTTGGTCCAGTTCCAATTCTAGAAATTCCTGGAGGACATTTTTCTGTTTTATTGGTTCCACGTACTTTTCCCTTTGAGCGTCTCTTTTCAGCCTAACTAGGAAAGCCAGTAGTCAACGTTTCTGGTTAGGAGTTCTTTCTTCTTTATTGTCTTCAGTTAATACTTTATCTTATTTCCTTTAATGAGTGCCCTGTCACCTCTGTATTATGCAAGACTTCTTTGGCGCATCCAAACCAACCAGTAACTACCAACCCCAAAGACACCCACTCTAATGATGAATCCAACAGATCAGATAGAGAAATAATTCAAAGGAATCATTAGCAAACTTAGCTTGCACAAGAAAAAAAATGAAACACAATAAAAAGTGTACTTATTTGATCTGTTCACATTTAGCAACAATTATAGAGATAGTGTGAAGTAGACAGATCTCAAATTTTAATTACCTTGAAATTTGCATAGTGGTTTACTAAATGGCTTTTTGTTTATGTCTGTGTAATACAATATTTAATTAAACCTCATTCTAGGTCAAAGTAATTTAATTTAAAAAACTTAATGCCTGTAGGTCCTATATAAACAGTGTTGAGCACACCTTGCGCTTGGAGATTGTATGATCACCGACAAAGTTGCTTCCTTGCTCAGGGACAAGCAGATTACTTAAAAACCTCTATTACTGGAAATGGGGAAACAGGGAAATGCTGTGCGATTGGTAAATCCCAACACAAAATACAGTCGTCCCACAGGAAAGCGCTTTTGTACGAGGGGCTGTTGTGGTGTAAATGGGATCCTGAACAGCAAGCTCAGCACACATACTCCTCTGAGTGGGAACAGGAGTGAGGGGATACAGTATTTTAAGTTACACTCCAAAGAATTTTACTATAAAATGCTGAAAAAATCCCAAACACACACATTCCTCTTCTGCCAGGATGCACCTAACACAAAAGTGGTAGCTTTAGGATATCTTTAAGTACCCGTACCTGGCCCAAAGCATGTCAAATTCAATGCACAACAATCCAGTCATCATTTTAAAATGTGACAGTACAAACAGTGCTCTGCCAAGGACCTGGGCAATCTTGCACAGATTAAAAACATATTTAAGTCTTGGCAGTATTTCCCTCTTAGCCTTATAAGATTTTTCATTTCCAAATGAAAATTTGTCCAAGCTCGTGACTATCTTGAGAGCCAGGGTCCATCAACTGTGGGCTGTAACACTTCACAGGCTCTCCTAGCCTTGCTTCCCCTCCATTCAAAATGCTGCCACAAACACTATTTTCCATTTCCTCGCTTTGATGATAATGGATTCATATTTGCAACAGCAGACTCAGAAATGCCTGAAGACTTTCAAGGTCCCTCTGAGCAGAGCCTATCTTTACCCATCATTTCTTATTTGTTACTGAGCTATTGATCCTAACTCTGCCAGGGACACCAGCCTCTGCTACCCAGTCAAAAAAATCTCCGAAGACAATTAGATTTTCTCTCAAGAGGCTCCAACTTCTGGGTAGAGCTTGTTCAAAACACCTGCGAGGCCACACCTTACTATCTTCTTGAAAAATCCTAGAATAAATTTATAAAGATTTTCCTTTACCAGGATGTCTACAAAAATTTGACAGATTTGTTGGGATTGTGGCTTATTTTAAGAAAGCTACTGTCTTATTTTTCTCCAGTATTTATTTGTTGCATTTACCTGCTGCTTTCGGACATACTTAGCATGCAACCTTTTCAATCTTTGCAGTCCATATCCATAAAGCACTGAGTGCAGCAAGGTCTTGGCCCACAAGGAGGGCTTCTGAAGTGCTGTCATAATACAAATAAGTACAAAGATAGAAAAACTGCATGTGGAAAGGATTAATTTTACCCTCTGCTTTTCACCAGTAAGAAAAAGAGGACTCTAATATCCAGACAGAAAATAACTAGCACATATTGCAGACAGACTACACACACCAGTTAATGTGCAAGGAAGGGATTTCGCAGGATGGTTCATGATTACCTTCACAGGGAATCAATCTGCATATCTGCAGATTAGTTTTCTTTATGATGACACTGTAAATGAGGGTCCAGGCTGAAGCACACGTAGGTACCTTCACGTCTGACTTGCCTCGTTCTTGGCTCCTTCACCGCTGTTCCCTGTACTGGGGGAGGACACGCAGGTCTCCCGAAAGGCCACTCAGCTCCACACCTGGATTCATGCTCTTTGGTTCAGGATTGTTTAGCAGCATATGCCAAGGATATTTTCACAAAGTAGCAGGCACTACCACACAAACAGTCTCTCTTCTCTGTTTATCCAATTCTAAAACTAGTCAAAATGCTTTAAAGAAGGGAAAATATGCACTCAATAAGGCAGAACAGGAAGTTTTGAAAAAGCATGATTGCTGCTTGATTTTCAGAGGTGTTAGGCCCTCAGAAGCTCTATGCAGGCCCTGGCGCTCTCAAAATAAACCTTTAAGTATTTCATACAGATCATTTGACACCTGTGGGTACCTTGTAAAAATGAGGCTATCCCAGGGAACATGTGTACAAAAACAGTTGCCGTTTTTTGTAGGCTATGCAGCCATGTGCAGCTGCTTATTTAAGGCAAGCTTTGAACTCTGAATGAGATGCACTGATAGAAAATGTTGCAATGCTGTGGCAAATTATGTAAATATCACACACAAGGAAGCACCCTCAAACACTTGTTTGTGTTCTCTCTAAATTTCCATCAGCGTGGATTTTAACTAAACAAACACCGTTCATCTTGTGTTGTTATTTGGAGAGACAACCCAGTGGGAACTCTACTTCTTCTCTGAACCACGTCCTAGATCTTTCTAGCTTAAAACCTCCACCACCCACACCCCCGGACATTTCTACTTTCACCTGCAAAAATTAACCCTTAACTCTGCCGTATCTTTCCAGATCTCAAGGCAATTGGTTACTAGGCAACTACCCCTGATTTTCCCTGGCTTGCTTGTTTAATTGAAGCCTGTGCTAAATAACATCGCCACAGAGGACAGACACTCCCTAGCAGTGAATAGTTATTACTAAAGTCATCGGTAGAGCTTTGGTACGAGGGGGATGGGTACAGGAAAGCAGTCCCCACCCTAAAACATCCTCTTATCACTAGCAAACAATTGCTAAATATACAAGGAAAGACCTTTTGCCTATTCATCTTCTAACCCCGCAATAGGAGACCTGCGTGGAGGCTGGGTCCGTACTGTCTGGTGACCTGCCCCAGGGCGCACTCACTCTTCCGTCTGCTCGTCTCTCATCCACACCACCTGACGGAGCCCTCCGTGGACGGAGGGAACCACTGAACTGCCCTGGCCTTCCTCTGGGAAGAGACCTAGACCTGTTTCTTCTCTCCCAACTCCAGCTATGTTATGCAAGTTTGGTGGGAAAAACACAGGCTGTACTGTGTCATGGCTGCATGCTTCCAGCACCAAGGAAAGAAACATCTCTCTGTTGTGCCTCATTTTCTCCTCTGTGGCAAGAGAAATTTTCCTAAGGGATAAGAATGAAACTTTGACTCGAGATCTTCAAGAACTCCAAAGTAGTTTGTGATACCCAAAATAGCACTACTGATACATTTGCTTTATATCTCATCCTGACTCATGACACATATCTTCAAGATATCCCCTGCCAGCCAGCTGATAAGACTTGGTCGAGAAGCTCCAACTGACTAATTGGTAAGAATATATCTTAAAGAGAAAGCTTTTAATTATGTGCATTTGACATCTTTATACACGTTTTGTGAGATGATAAATACATTTTCACCAGTTCTCCATTGATGCCATATGGCACCTCACAAAAAGCTGAACAAATTAGGTGTAATGAGGCTCATTAAAAAAAAGGAAGCTCTGCTATTAACAGGAGTTTTAGAATTTGCAAGATGACTTTCAGGTGGAGGAGTTATCCTGTACGTCGCTCCTCTGGTATTTCTGGTGGATGGCCAGAAATGCCTCTGCCCCTGTCAGAGGTACCAGCGGACTTATGAAGAGAAGCAGCCTCGGGAACACTTGAAATCCAAATAGAAGGCAGAACAGAAACACCCTTCACAAAATCAGAAGCAAGCCAAATGTCCTTAAAAGAGGGGAAACTGAGAGAGATGCCAGCTGACGGATGTGGTAATACTGACTTAGAATCAGGTAACAACTTCAGATGGTGAGATGACTAGTAGTAAGTCAAAGGTACAAGGCCAGAAGTCCAGCTGCAGTAGTAGGGTGAAAGAATTATGGGCAAGAAATGGGAAGAAGGTTCTATTAAGGATACAGATGGGATGGTCTCTGCCTGTCCTCTCTTCTCTTGAGAGCAAAGGGGGGTCAGAACATGTCTTGATCCAACAGAAAAAACCCAAAATACTGTGGTCCGCTATGAAATACTCACAAAGGGATCACCAGGCTGAGGGCAACAGTGAAAGCAGCAGCAACGGCTGCTTGAAGAGGTTCTTCAGGGTTGGTTTGCACTCCACCAAACACGCAGCCACCCCACTGCCAGACTGCACACATCTTGGAGGGCAGGGGAAAAGGGGAGTCTCTGAAAAGGAGGTTAACCTCTGCCATAACAGCTGTTTCACAGTTCAGTCCGGCAGCGTGACCGGGTATCCTCTGGAAACAGAAAGGGCAGCCGCTGGAGCCTACCAGAACTGCAGCAGTCCCTAAAAACGTAAAGTGATCCCTGCTGTCACCTTTGACACATGCAAACAACTAGGCAGTGTTGCACCCCTTCCATCAGGGATGCCTGAGTATTTACAGTAGCACCAAGGATGCTTTTGTGTGATCTCAGAAGTTATAATATGGACACAAGCACCTCAGGTTTCATTTGCAGTGTGGCCACTCTCACTTGAGCTATGCTAGTTCGAGAAGAGCATCTTGAGCTAATTCTGCAGTGAAAATCTGTCTAGAGCCTTAGAGAAAAACCCAGCTGGTATTACTGTGGGACGTATCCACTGCTTAATTATTGTTAGAGCTGCAGCTCAGAAAGATTAGGTGGTTTATTACAGTCGCTGTCAGAACCAGCCTTTGTTCCCTCTGCTTTTCACGTGCAAGTGCATGCTTCTTCTCTGACCTGGCTGGAGGACAAGCCCAATGGGAGCAACTCATCTGCTTCTGGGATGACTGGGCTGAGAGCCTATGGGTTTGTTTGTTTTTTTTTTTTCTGGTGAGATTATTCAAGTAAAGGGACCAAAGTGGATCAGCAGATCAAAGGGAAAGACTCTGTTGCCAATTATTCCAAGGTAGTCTATCATATTGAACCTAACCCTACTCTTACCAGTATGACAGTAAAATTTGGTACCGGCATGGCACTTTCTTCATGTCTTTGTATTTCCATTTCCCTCTAGTTTTAACAGATTTGCCAGTACCAACAGCTATTGTATCTCTAACCTCTGGCCATTTCCTAAAGCTTAGTGCCTTTACCTAAACCCGTCACGCTGCAAGACTCCTCCGTAGGGTCCCTGTTTTAGACATTAGCGTCTAAAATAATGCCTTCAATAGAAGCAGCAGATGCACGAGGCAGAAATAAAGACATACAGAACAGGAAAGAGAGAGGACAGCACTGATTAAGTTTTGCTGTGTTACAGCTTGTTCTTCCAGAAAGGCTTGCCATCAGCTGTTCCCTAGCACTGTGCATGTGTCTCTTCTGGCTGGAAAGCACTGCATTGTGTGTCAGATGCAGCGCAATTTCTCCTGGCTATTGCTCACTAATTGCAGACCCACTTCAGGGTCATTCAGCCTCTCCGCTCAATAGGATGCTGCATTTCACTTTTATAAAAAATCCTTCCTGGGGCATATTTTGCAGAAGACCCTACAATGAGAGGCACAATATACTAATTAAGTTACATCAGCTGTATATTTTCTCCCATCCCATGTAAAAGAGTGGTACACTTCTCTATAACTTCTAAGGATATAGACAAAATGATATCTAACCAGTGCGGGAAAAAAAAGGGCCCCACCTCTTCTGGCTATATGTCCTTAAAAGGTCCTTTCACAAGGAAAGTGCTGTTAGCCTGGGAAATTGTAATAAAGCACATGGGCTCAATCTGGTCCTGCACAGTCCAAAGGATTCACAATTGAGCAGACAGTAAGGAATAAATGTATCAGAAATTATCAAAATAAGGAAAAAAAGACAATTTTTGTACTTATTTACAGCCTCTTCAAATATCCAGAGGGAACCTGTGTAGCTCTTTTTTGAAATTCCCCCAGCTAGGGAGACATTTATAAGATTTCACTGCCTCGATTGTATTTACCCTATTTTATGTTACCACAAAGAGGACTTAAAGCTGATAAAATATACCTCCAAAGAGCACATTAGTCTCCTTTTGGAATGATGAGTTTCCATTAAGACTGACAGGTATTTTCCATAATTTCCCATGGGAGACTATCCCCAGACTCCTCTAAAAGGTTTTCAAACCGCACTGCTGCTGCCATTCATAAGGCACAAGCAAAACACCCTGCTCCTGCTGTCCAACTCAAAGCGCTCTTCAAAAACAAATGACAAATTCTCCAACAAATTGCTACTGAATACAATTTGCCTGCCCTCCTTGATTTTGCTTATAAGGAAGAGTGTTTTGTTCGCATTACTCTTCCTGCCAGAAGCATATTATCACAAGCTAAAGGGGGAAATTACTTTGTGGGAGCCTTTAATTAAAAGAGGGTTGCATTTCATTGCCTTTTTTCTCTGTCATAGACGTTGCTATCCCTTCCCTCTCCTTTCTCCACCTCCCAAAAACCAACCTGGAACAGGTTGGCACGATGGTCTTTACCAAATCTACATCATCACTGAAATTCACTCCTTTTATACGCTGGCAGAATGTAGCATTGCATAATGCTATAAATAACTGTTTTATTTGTCGAGGGCCTACCTGGCACTGGCTACCACGCTGCTCTTTCTAGCACTGTGCAATAATTACAAATTACAATTTTCTCACCAGTGTGTTTATTTATCATTAAGAAATAATCACAAGGAGCACAGTGTCACAGTCTGGCTTTTTAAAAAAGTATTTTCTTGTCCCATTAATTGAATCTAAATTCTTCAAATTTTAATGTGTTGTTGAGAGCAACAATTAATTAAGAGCATCTTTTTCTATATTGTTAACTTTTCTCTGGGCTAGGAAACTAGTTTTTCGTGCCTGCTGTGACTCTAAGTGAACTGCTATGTTCATTTTTTCTTGGATGAGAGATAGTGTATGTGTGAAGGTGTGTTTTTTTGATGATTAGAGTCTTTACCTCTGCTTCATTTCTATCTTCACTTCTATCTAGCTGACTGAAATATCAGTCAGAAGCCTGTACCAGACATACCAGTGCTATCTGTGATCAGATATCTTTCCAGGATTTGCCACCTGGCAGACCACTGCAAGATTTTAAGACCTTCTGCAGTAATTTCATTTTTTCCTGGAAACAGAATTTTCACCTCTAAATGGATTCCCTCTTCCTTTTGGGGCTGATACACATCTATGAAGCATATCTTGCTTTCCTTGCTTAAAAACTCCTGGATCAGCAGAAGTGTGTGCAACAGTAGGTGTTAAGGGTTTCTATGACAGCATGAGGCATTTGGATGGTACACTCCTAAGCTCATTTCAAAAGAAACTACGGGGGTTTTATTTTCACTGTTATACAGCACAAATTTATCACAATTGGAATAAAAGACTTAGCAAAAAAACATAAGACCTCCTTGTCAAGAAACCATTATCTCAATAGCCTCTGAGAGGTATCACAAGCACAAAACCACATTCTTTCCTCAGGAGATGCCTTTCAAAGCCAAGAGGTAAAAAAGGCAGATAAAATCCAGGGTTCAGAAAAAGATGACCCAAGGTCTATACACTATAATTCAGCATACATGAGCTCCAATCCAAAACATGGAAACACTGAGGAAAATTAAGGTAAATCACCCTAAAGAATGAAGTCATTGTGTAGGAGGTTGTGTCCCTTAAACCTACAAGTGGACGCTTTCATTCAAGCATAAAGTAGTCATAACTCACAACATCGTAATTCTTCTTAGAGGATTTTATGTGCTCTATCACAGATGCATTGACTTAAGGCGTTAGCACATTTGGCTTATCTTTCCCTTACGTATTTGTGTATATATGGCCCTGCTTGGTGACGACCAATTTGAAAGTTGAGCTCAGATTTAACATGGCAATTTGCTCTATTGCTATAAATCTCTCTCACCCAAAAACAACTGCAGGAGGGGTGAGGAAAGGAGGGAAGTCCTGAGCACAGCCAATGCTATAAAAGTATCTCCTGAACTCTACTTTGAACTGCATTTTAGAAATACTTGAACCACCCGAAGCTTTAGAATCTCCACATCATCTCTCTCAGGTATTTCTGCAAACGTGCCAGGTTACAGCCAGAGCATTGTACCATCTTGGTCCTCTTGGTAGGAGAGAATTGCCATTACAGGACAACAGAAGCTATGGCTGTTTAAGAAATGACATTATAAAAGACATTTTAAGAATCTGAGTTATAAAAGCTGTGGTTCTAGTCTAAAGAATGAGTCCATTAAAGAAAGTGTCACTAGATGTTTCCGTGTTTATTATGTGCTAGTAACTCTGGGCTGAATGTGCTCAATTTGTGAGTACAAAGACATTTTTCTTCTAACAGCCAATCTTAAAAACTCAAGCTGGGATCTGAGAGGTGGGGTGGGTTTTTCATTCTCATACCTCATTACCAGTAAATGTCAATTAATATATACTTGCTTATGTAGTGTAACTGATCCTTATTATTCTATTTTTTAATCTTGAAACTGGTTTGAATACAAGAGCTAAAAAATGCAAACCAGATGACAGAGTTTATACGATGACCCAGCGCCTATACACCGTAACTCAGCATGCAGAGCACAAATCCAAAACATCTGACTGAAGCCACAAATGTTGCAAGACTAGTAACCAAGATAAACGGTGATGATACCACAGTTTAGAGTCAAACCCTCCCCAGACAACTGCATGGGTTGTTACTGTCCTCTGAACTCCTGCCAGTGTTTTTTCAGGAACGAGCTGCTCGGGGCTCAACGTATTATCCTAGACACAGTCACAAAAAGCCAGATAGGAAGGCTATTACCTCCCTACATTATCATATAGTATCTCTGTCATCACTTCCCTGGTGGCAAGCATACAGTATTGTGAATTTATACTTAACCTATGGCTTAAATGCTAGAAGGGCAGGAGTTTATCAAAATGGCTTTGAGCAACAACTTGTACTCCACCCACATGTGCTACAAGCCACCAGACCGGCTTAGATGAACCCAGCTTGGAGCTGCTGCCTCTCCCTGAGATCAAGGCAGGAAGCAGTTTAAGTCAGTAGCCATTCTGTAACGAAATGAGATTTTTAGAAGACTATCCTAAATTACAATTAGTTCATAATAATTAGCAAGGAACAACAACAACAAAAATAGCATTCATTCACTTAAAATGATTTTTAATGTTATAATGACTGGTACATAATTATACCAGAGAAGGGCTATTTAAAAGAGGGGAAAAAAAGATAACTTCAAAAGAAGAGAATTCATTTGGTGTTTATTTGCTTCAGGGTTCTAATTACTCTGGAAACCAGCAACCCTCCTGATAGGATTACTGACACAAACGCAACTGCAGCTGCAAGGAACGCTGAGCACATCAGTTTTTTAGCGCCATTAAAACAGTCCTCTATAAATACCAGATGCATCTATCTATCTATTACTCTCCCTTCTCAGCACTTATTAGCCGAGCAGTCGCAGAGCATATCACAAAAATGAAATGTGTAGCTGTGGCAGAACTGGCGCAGTAGAGCAAGTAATTTGTATCAGGCTGTATAAGAGTTTAAGTTTTATTATTAAGTATATGCCACAGATATACTAGCACCAGTTCATCTTTTTTTCCCCTTATAGTTCAGATTTACACACTTATTAATAAACTGCAGACAGTCATTTCAACACCCTCATTTAGCAGAATAAGCCGGTCAAATCTGGTCAGAGTCACATGGACTCCATGTGGCAAAGCAGAGAGCCCTGGCAACTTTAATTGTTGCCGTCTAGAGAAGATTTATGATGCTATCCATCCCGGTCCTAGCTAATAAATCACATCTTCCTCCAGTCTTCCGTGGATAGGTCGGACGAAAAAGGCTGGTAGGTCTCATTAGTGCTCCTGAAAGTGGCGCAGAGGTAGGAAGGGAGCCACGAAGCTCAGCATTGCTTTCGCTTTTGCCCACACGAATTCTCAGAGAATTGCTTTACCTGATGGGGTTTTGAAAAGCATTAAGAGGAGGATTTTTTCTCAGGATTAGAGGCTGGAGGGACTTGGAGCTGGCGTTCGGTTCTGGTCCCAGCACAGATTTCCCACGCAACCTAAAGCACGTGGTTTGGAGCCTCTGCGCCTCATCCTCCAAGGAGCAACCCTCAGACGATGCTTCCTACCATTTGTCTTGGTTAGGAGGTGAGCTCTTTAGGACAGCCACTGCCTTCTACTATGCATATGCAGCCATTCTCACCAGGGGCTGGCAGGTACAACAGCAATACAAAACAACAGCTAAAAGAGCAGGGAAACATCTTCAAATGTCAAGTTTTTGTATTCTGTCCCTCCCCTTTACTTTTCTAGAAAGCTAATAAGAAAAATCAACATCGCAGAACAGTTAGGCATTTCTTAGGTCCAACCTGAACATCATCAAGGAGAGAAAAGTAGGGATTTTCTGTAAATTAATACATTTATGAAAACACTCAGGAGGCAGGGAAATGCCAAACTGGCAGTTTCATTGAGATCAGCCTCTAATGGTGGAGAAATTAAAATTCTTACATTATACTCTTAATAACTGTATTATTTTAAGAACTGCAAGAGAGGAAGGGAGCCTACACTTACAACACTGCATGTGTCCTGAAGCCTGGCAAGACAAACCAGATGGGGCACAAGCAGCACACCAGTGAAGAAAAGGTGAGTTCTAATGATTTTTTCTGTCATTGTAGGGCAGCTCTGTAATGTATACAAATACATTGCTTGTCTAATTCATGTGAAAACATATTTACCTGTTAGTAATGAAAACATTCCCCTACTCCTCATGCCAAATGCATTCCCAACACAAAACAAAAAGAAGGTCTGTGCGCTAGAGCGTAATGTACGGTACAGTGGTCCAAGTTTAAATGAGCTGGCTCAAGAAAAGGAGCTACGGTAGCAGAGCACAAAGCTTTTCCTCCTGCAGGCAGACTCCTCTGAGCTCCCTGGTTGGATTCTGGTTCCCTGGTTCTCCACATCATGCTGCAGAAGGCAGTGCAGACATACCCGAAGACAATACAAACACAGCAGATGCAGAGACACAAGGAAACATTGAGACATTGGTCAGCAAGACAGCAAGCAGTCAGCACACTTCAGTAGCTCAAATGTTGGCAAACTTTCAGCCAGAGAGATACAGTCATCAGGTGGGATCTGAAGGAGACTGTGGAGTGACTTTGCGGTAGCTCTCAGGGAGCTCTTCCCAAGGAATAACATAGGTGATACCATCATTCAGACATGGGTGATGAGAGGTGGAATTGCAGCAATGGGGAATGACCTCGCCAGTCCATAAAAGCTGCCAGCGAGGGAGCGAGCCTAAGAAGGGCTGGAACAAAAGAGGAGCAGCTTAGGTTTCATATATACACAAGAATCAGGCCTGAAAAGGATTCCAATCACTTTGGGGGGGGCAGTTTCCCGAAGACTGCAGAAGTTCACTTCGCTTGTGCTTACAGGCATCACAGAGGCAGGTTCATAAAGACAGTAATACTGGCCTGAAAATATTTGAAATCTTCAATTATTTGAGTTGCATGTGTAACAGGAGGAAAAGACTGTATCATATCTTTGTTAATGACCTCATTAATGAAAACAGAATGAGACTCAGTGCTGCAAACCCTAATTGCTGGCTAACGCTTAAAATGGCAAATAGTACCTATTTCTTGAGCAGCCAGTCACATTAAGCACCATGCTTACTCCTTCCTCACATTTCCGAGATGATGTTCAGCTTTCGAAGGGGAAGTGAGGGAATGAGAATGCTGCCTGCAGCCTCATAATAGCTTCAGTTGTGAAAAAGACACAGCTTCATGATTTCCAAAGTTGCTATTTTTGTGCATGCTTGGAGAAAGCGCAGTTTAACAAAACTTCACAATCAGCGATTCTCACAAAACGTTTGGCATGTATTTGCCAGTTCTTTACTAAGCTAATTCATTTTTTAAAAGCAGCTTAGCAGAGATAACTGCTCAGATTTAGATTTGCATTCTTCTGTATGATATTCTTCAGTAGAAATGAAATACTTTGGAGATAAAAACAATCATATTGTTTCATTAGCCTGAAATATCTCAGATGGGGACAGCAATAAAAATAGATAGCTTTTAGATATGAGCACAGCAGAAAAACTATGTTTCATAGTGAGAGTTCAGAATGACTCTGGCAAATAACCTACTCTTCTAACAGAAGAAGTGTGAGTAAGGTCAGGTCAGGTCACGTGGACTGACTCGTTCAGCTGATGAAGGTCTTACTGCTCTTTGAGCTCTGTGTGTTGTGCATCCTAATACACTGAGTTTCAGTGCTTCCCAGTGGTTGCTTTATCTCATAGGAAAAAGCAAACACAGAGGCAAATGTTCCATAAACTCTAAAGACAGAGCAAACCTTATGATCTACGCACGTTATTTTCCCTGAAGGCAAGTCAAGCAGGATGCCATTCATGTGTAGGTGTCTCAGTGCGTTCTTCCTCCTTCAAACTTCTGATGAGACATCACTCCTGATAGGAAACATGTATGAATGTCCCTTTCTCCAAGTCATCATAAGATTTAAGGAAGGTTGTGCAAATCAGTGAGAGCCCCAAACCAGATTTTAATCACTGCTTGATTGAACTCCTAATGCATTCATTTCTTTGTAGAAAAGCAAAAAATTAATTTCATTAGAAAAACAGGCGTTTTAGAACCAAAGCGCTACCATATAAAGCAAGCAAGAGAACTCCAGACAAAATACTTCTTAACTCCTTTTCATCCTGGAAAGTTACTAAGACTTCACTAGAATACAACACCACAACCTGGTAAAGCTTTTCAGCATGCCCAGCAGAGCTGTGGCAGCCTATAAAGTCAACTCATTGGTATTAACATACAGGAGAGAACTTAGAACTGAAAAAAGAACTAAAACAAAATAAATGATATACTGAACTTCAGGAGCCTTTCAGATTCAAATGTTATTGGTGTATATCGCTGAGGTTTAATTTTTAAACTTCTGAGGTACATCAGAAGTTATTTTGGGAAGAACTTAACTTAAGCTATGAGGCACAAGCTGACATTTTGAGGTATCATCAGAAAGATTACAATGAAATGTTAAAGAGAAGAGCTATTCCCTCTAGGCCGACTGAAGCAGAAATGGCACATCCTCATCTCTCCAAGTCCACCACAAGCCCTAAATTGTACAACAGCACATTTCAATTATTCCCCTGCTTTCAGTGTGCTAAAAATAAGACTGACATCATAAACCAATTTTAACTAATATTATAAAGCTAAGTGCATGCCAGTGTCAGTAAATGAAACGTAAAATTAATTGTGCTGCAAAAGAGGAAAGCCTTGTGAAAGAATTCACTGTAGTAGTAAACGGTGAGCGCTTTGTATGCCCTCAAGGTCCACTGAAGTCATTACTACTTAGATGTCATGAAGACTAGTTTCACAAAGTCTTTTTCAGCATGATGTTCATAATTTATTATCAGACAGACACAAAAACCAGCTAGCCAAACCCCAAGACTCACTGAAGTTAGCTTCTCATGATTTCAAGGGGCAGTATTTGGCCTCGTACTTGCAGAAGGGAGGCTGTTTATAACAGAAGTTTTGACAGAACACAACATTGTCTACTCTAGAGAGACAAAAGGTATCATTTTCTGAAATAAATACAAATGTCATGTTCTCAAAACAGGCGATCATTAACCCAGAGAGCTGAAACTTGAACATGAAAGTAAACAGATGAGGGGGACTTTTGAAAACTGGCACTCAACGTATCAGCTTTCTACACATCCTCAAATCACTACTACTTACTTTCCTGGCCAAACAAGACTTGACTACTGTTAGCAATATACTCCCAGTGCAACTATGGATGGGTGAACTGACTTCTATATGCTACCTTCATGCCTTAATTACAACACTGTCAGGTAGAGTAAGTCTCTTTTGGTGGTGAATGCGTTAAGAAACAGGAGGCAGGTAGGTAAGGTTGGCAGGACAGCACAGCCAGGGGGGAAAAGGCACCTGGTAATTTGTAAATACAAAAAGAAAACAAAGAAGATGTTGAAATCCATAGGAGAGAACACATCCCTTTAGACTTCTTCCTCTTTTAAAGTCACTTTTTCCTCACAACAACTGCAGTTTTAAGTGGTTAATGAAGCAATAAAGGAGGACTGAATTTGATGCACAACAGTTTTAGGACCAGAAGCTGAAAGTACAGAGATAACTTGCTCCATGCTCCCCAAGGGCGTGCAAAATGCAGGTCTGAGTGAGTCACCGGACAGGCAGCGGAGTTCTGGGACACAAATGGCCAATTTAACAAGCATGCTAATGTCCACTGAAGGGAATGATAATTAGAAGTGCAAGCTGTGTCTTAGGGATGAGATGAAGAGACAAGGAGGAGATGCAGCTGTTTGGAAGGAAATGTGTTGAGCTGGGACCACTTTGTATCTCTTAACTGTGCTCTCTACTACAGAGATCCTGACTCTGCTACAAAAATATTGACCATACTGTTCTGGAAGATGGTTTCGAACCAATCTAAATATCACATTAATACATATGATATTTTTATATATAAAATATCATATGTATATATATATAAACATGGTCTTTGAACTCACTGTGTCTTTGTCCTATTCTGTGGAGGGGAATACTGCCCAATTTTTATATATAAAACATGGTCTTTGAACTCACTGTGTCTTTGTCCTATTCTGTGGAGGGGAATACTGCCCAATACACAGGGATGAACACTAACGAGTATTAGTAATATGCTGTGACTAGCTGGTGCTGGAGAACAAAGCAGCGTTAACAGCCTTGTTCCAAACACTGCTCTTGATCAAAGGAAGTTACACTAAATACGTATAACTGTAGCTGAGTTATAATGAGTAAGTGTAAGAAAAATACTTTTCAGAACATCTGTGGCCATGCTAAGACCCCCAGTTCCTCAAACACTTAGCTAGTGAGTAACTTTGCTCTTGTAAGGTCATACTTTGTGGTGTTTGTATGCCAAGGTATTTGCATATGCATTCACGTTTGAAGAACGGGTTCCTAACACCGTACCGCAGAACTCCATCAATATACATAATTTAACATGGCCATGTGAAATTTAGTTTAATATGCAAAGCAAAGATCACATGAAGTGATAAACATTTAATGCTAGCGGAGTTGAAGGTGACACACTACCATAAAATGGAAACATATAAAGCAGTATTTGTTCTTCCTGTCATCCTCTGCTAGACGACTTGATAACAAAATGACACACATGTATTTCCAGACTTAATCTGGATGCACAACAAAGCCTAAAATTTAAACTAACAGGCCCCAAGGATTTGGATCCAAGAATAGACTATGCCAAGAGAAAACAGTGAAATCTGATGATTACACTTTTCAGAAGAATGATCCCTCAAATGTGTCATGCCAAGATTATAAATGTAACCGAACCTTCCACAGAACCTTCAGGCAAAATTTAAAATAGAAACCTGCCTTTAAATACAAGAATTTCAACCTGAGCCAAAGCTGAGTATATTTTTCTGTAAAAACAATTTTTGGTAGCCTTTTATTTTCAGTGTATGAGTCATTAAAGTGACACTGTCCAGTAGTTTATTCTTGCTTACACCCATTTTAAACAATAATAATAATAATAATAATAATAATAATAATAATAATAATAATAATAATAATAATGTCTTATACCTACTGGAAAACCAACTTTCTTTCCCTACCAATTTTGACCTTTTCTGTTTGGGAGACATTGATTTTTTTTTTTACCGCCTGTGTTTCTAATGGAGCTTGAAATTAACACGGCTTTTTGTTTACCTCCTAATTTGTGCACCACCATCATCAGTGCTGTCAGCGCAGCTCTGGGAATAGGGCTTGTTTACTGCTTCTGCATAACCAGCAGAAGGAGCATAGGAGCAGAAAATAGGTTTGGTTTAGAGTTTTTCCTTTATTTTTTTTTTTTTTGCCCAGGTCCTTTTATAGGTTATATATTAACGATTTGAGTGATAATGTGGCCCATTTTGTCAATATTTCTTAAATGGAATATAGAAAGGCTTGAGCTAGCTCAGGGATATGTTGAATTCCTCTGGCATATATATCATAAAAAGTTGGTATTATTGTTGTGTCAGTCCAAAGCATCTGTTAGCCTTTTGCACAGTGGGAGTTTCAGCAAGACCTAGCACCGCCTGTCTAACGTGGAATACCAGCTAGAGAAGACCCACAGCAGCTCATTCTCTGAGTAGCTGCTTTGGCACAATGTCCCAATCTCTGCATTAAGACAGCCTCCAATATCAGAGCCCCCGAAGTGGTATAGGAACAATGTCATCTCCTCTACTCAGAGATGAATCAAATACTCAGGATCAGTACACAGGCTTGTATTCTTGCAGATCTGCAGCCTTACCATCTCTGTAAGAATAAGCTTATTTCTCTTGGTCACCACCAAAGTCCATGGGCCAGGGGCTGGTGACATACAAATTAATTTGAGTAAGTTACCATCCCATTTTCATGTCCTTCAGCAACTCTATGGTTGCTACATGATATGTCCAGTTAGTATTATAATAGGTCATTACATAATTGACATATCTGATATGCTATCAAACCATTAATATTGCCAACTAAAAATAACTCTATCCATTTTCCAGATATGACTATAAATTCTATGCACTAATTTTGTTTCAGTGCAAAGGTATGGACTACATGATCTGTGAAACCTCGCACCTGAAAAACCTGTTTTTCATTAGTATTCAACCTAGACTTTTTTCCCTAAGAAACTATGTGGTCCAAGGTGAGACAGAAAAATTCTATTCCCAAACATCCCCATGCCACGCCATCATTCACTCTTGTATGAATACTGGCATAATCTGTACGTGTAAGAAAACTACTTGTTCATAAAAACATTCTAAACAGTTGCTTTATTTTGTTTTTTAAACCAGATCCAGCTCTTCAAATATTATACCCACAAAACCATACAAGTCTGAGGACCTTCCTCAGCATAATCTCAATAACTTGAGTTTCTTGTTGTTCCTGCCAGAAACGTACCCCTCTTCCCCAAATTCAATGTAACCTCCTACTATGCTCCCCAGTTTCCTCTTGCTTATAATATACCATCTGATGATTCTCAGAATTTAATGCATTGATTCAATGCCTTTGATGATGTGCAACATATCCAACCATTAGGTATTCCTTAATAAAAATCACTCTTTGTTCCTTGTGAAGGATCAAGAGCTGTGTTTTAAACACAGTGATGTGGTATGTTGAAAATCATACCTTACCTGCTCTGTCAACTCTGCTTCTATGTCAAAATAATACCTTTTAGTTAACTCAAACATACAGTGTATTCCAGTTGTTTCTTCTTCTGTATTGTCTCCACTCCCCAGATGACTATCTTCTTGATTTCTGCTTGCATCTTCATGCCTAAAGCCTTTTTCCCCTATAGAAGGTCATTAAGTTTCAGAGGGGTTTTTTTCTGCATGAAGCTACCAAAATTAGTTTGTCTCTCAGCACCACCCTGTTCGCATCCCAGAGACTAAACAATTCTGCTTCCTCTGGAGACAGGAACTCAGAAAGGTCATCTCTTGACCCAACCAGACTGTGCATATGCACTCTGTGTCCCTTAGGTTGTCTCTGGGCTCAGTATAAATCACTATCAAGTAGTAGAAAGACGAAAGCTAATCTGATTTTTAATACACATCTCCTGGAAAACAAAAAAAAACCCAACAAAACCAAAACACCACAACAAAACAAAGCCTGAGGACTTAATTATTCTTCAGCTGAAGAAACCTGTAAGATATGAGCAAAAAAGAAAGCCCAAACAATGCAATTCCCAGCCTCCTAAATTGACCCTAAGAGGAAGCATCATATCCAAGGAGGAGAGGCTGACTAGCCTTGGAAAGTGAGTTGCTTGGCCTTTCGAGGAGAGCGGATGCCCTCGTGGGGCAGGATGGGGAGACTTGTCCATTAGTGGGCATGTTAGAAAAGCATATTCATTTCTTAAGCCATCCGATCTGATTTTAATAATCTGTTTACTTCTGGCTTCAGCTACATGGAAGCAAATGACAACAGAGACCACTAAGAGTCTCCTGAGCAATCCAGACTCAGTGGATTTTCTCAAAAATAGTTTAAATAAAAGATACTTGGACCACACCACAAGCACAGTAGGTCAATTTGGGACCTAACAGCGTCTCAGAGGAGAAATTTGCCTGCAGAAGATTAGGAAAGGATTCTCTCCTCTTCCTCTGTAACCATATAGTGGGAACCATTAATAGTAAACATTTGTCATCTCTTTGCAAATGAAATAAAAGGGCATCTCCTATTCTAACAACTCTGTGGTTAACACAGATGCCTGGAGTGATGGGATGTAGTGCTTTTCATTGTAATTGCTGTAGCATTGTACATCTGGTTAACCAGCTCATTTGGGCCACTGCCAAAGGCTGAATGTTGGTCTAAATGGACCATGGTCTGGCTGGGAAAACCAATCTCACATGTAGTTTATCCCTGAAGTTCAAAGGCAGATCTCTAAGCAGATCCCTGGTCCTATGCTCATAGGATTCAGATAAAGTTAGAAGTATGATGGAAGGACTTCCACAAGTGTTTAGTAAAGGTTTACTCAACTAAGTTGGTTTCAACAGCATGTGAATATTTACCAGGGCAGAAAATCAAAGGATCTTGAAGGCATAATCTTAAAATAATTAAAATCATTAAAGTTCATATTCTTAGCCACTGCTATTAGAATAATTGTCTTATAAATAGAATCATAGAATCATAGAATCATTTAGGTTGGAAAAGACCCTTAAGATCATTGAGTCCAACCATTAACCTAACACTGCCAAGTCCACCACTAAACCATGTCCCTAAGTGCCACATCTACACGTCTTTTAAATACCTCCAGGGATGGTGACTCCACCACTTCCCTGGGCAGCCTGTTCCAATGCTTGACAACCCTTTCAGCAATGACATTTTCCCCAATATCCAATCTAAATCTCCCCTGGCACAACTTGAGGCCATTTCCTCTCATCCTATCATTTGTTACTTGGGAGAAGAGACTGACCCCCACCTCTCTACAACCTCCTTTCAGGTAGATGTAGAGTGATAAGGTCTCCCCTCAGCCTCCTTTTCTCCAGGCTAAACAACCCCAGCTCCCTCAGCCGCTCCTCACAGGACTTGTGCTCTAGACCGTTCACCAGCTTCGCTGCCCTTCTCTGGACACGCTCCAGCACCTCAATGTCTCTCTTGTAGTGAGGGGCCTAAAACTGAACACAGTATTCGAGGTGCAGCCTCACCTGTGCTGAGTACAGGGGCATGATCACTTCCCTAGTCCTGCTGGCCACACTATTGCTGATACAAGCCAGGATGCCATTGGCTTTCTTGGCCACCTGGGCACACTGCTGGCTCATATTGAGCTGGCTGTCAACCAACACCCCCAGGTCCTGTTCTGCTGGGCAGCTTTCCAGCCACTCTTCCCCAAGCCCATAGCATTGCATGGGGTTGTTGTGACCCAAGTGCAGGATCTTGCACTTAGCCTTGTTAAACGTCATACAATTGGCCTCAGCCCATCGATCCAGCCAGTCCAGATCCCTCTGTAGAGCCTTCCTCCCCTCAAGCAGATCAACACTCCCACCCAACTTGGTGTCATCTGCAAACTTACTGAGGGTGCACTCGATCCCCTTGTCCAGATCATTGATAAAGATATTAAACAGAACTGGCCCCAGTACTGAGCCCTGGGAACACCACTTGTGACCAGCCACCAACTGGATTTAACTCCATTCAATACCATTCTTTGGGCCCAGCCATCCAGCCAGTTTTTTACCCAGCGGAGAGTATGCCCATCCAAGCCACGAGCAGCCAGTTTCTCAAGGAGAATGCTGTGGGAAACAGTGTCAAAGGCTTTACTAAAGTCTAGGTAGACAACATCCAGGGTAAGCCTGGTTTTATCCCTTTCCCCCTTCAAATGTAGTTTAAAGCTCTTTCAATGAGCCCTGCTAACTCCTGTGCAAAGATCCTTTTCCCCCTTTGAGACAGGCGTACCCCGTCTGTCGCCAGCAGGCCTGGTGTCGTGTAGACCAACCCATGATCAAAAAACCCAAAATCCTGCTGGTGACACCAGTCTCAGAGACAGGTACTGATCTGCTGGCTCATACTGTTTCTTCCTTCATCACTCCCTGCGACTGGAAGGATAGAGGAGGACACTGCTTGTGCTCCTGATCCCTCAGCCAGTCTCTCTTGGTTGCCCTCAGACTTGTAGTTGCAGCTTCATTGCTGCCCACTTGAAAAATCCATAATGGATAATGATCTGGGGGCCGTACCAGGGTAGGGAGTTTTCTTTTCACATCTTTTACCTGGGCCCCAGGGAGGCAGCAGACTTCCCTAAGAAGTGGGTCTGGTTTGCATATTTGGCCGGTTCCCTTCAGAAGGGCCGTGACAATGACCCATCTTTTTTTCTTTATGGAAGTGGTTTTGACACAGGGCGTAGGCCGACTTAACCTCAGCGACACCTCCAAGCTAGATGAACCATTGTCCTCATAGTTTGGTTCCTCATACCTATTACACAAGGGCACCTGGGAGGGTGGGTTAGTCACAGAGCAGACGCGCCTGCTGCGCCGGGCAGGAACTTGTCACCGTTACCCCTATCCCTTAAGTCACCGCGTTCAGCCAGGTGGAGTGAGGATAGGGAATCCTCCGTATCATGCGTCCTGTCTGCCTGTTGGGCCTGTCCCAGGGAAGGTAGGGTGCAATCCCAGTAGTCTGTCTCTCTCTCAGACTCCCTGATACTCCTCAACCTGCTCACCTCCTCCCGGAGCTCTGTCCCTAAGCGGAGGGGTTCCTCTACCTGGGCACACCTCCCACAGACGTGCTCACTGCTGCAGTCTGGTACTGGCACCAGAGCACGGCACACCCTGCGGCCTGGCACCCGGGTGCCAGCGTGTTCCCGCTGGAGCTCTGTCTGGGGAGCTGCGTCGGTCGTGGTGGGTGCAGAGCTTAGAGAGGCCATGGCTTCCTGTTGGGTGGATACCATTGCTCCCTGGTCGAGCTGGCAGAGCTTCAGCGCCAAATAGATTCATGCCAAATAGCTTCATGCCAAATAGATTCATGCATTTGTTTTCATTTCAATTTTTGTCAAAGACTGATGTACCAGAATGTTAATGTTATATAATTATATGTTCTGTAAATTAAAGCAGCATGGCATACTGGTTGGGAATAGCACATTTCGCACTTCATTACTTCTGCTGCAACTCAACCAATGTTAAGCTCTGAATTTTCTGTTTCCAGTAGTCAAGGTTTCTTTGGTTGTTACTTTTTAAAAAAGCATTTCTGTTCCATAGTTCTTTGCTGCTTATCCATAAGCTATACCGTCCTCAGTGACAGACATGTGGATGGTGATGGTGGAAATCTGGTGGTTTCCTCTAGTAACAAACAGAGATAACAGTGGAAGTGAACAGTAAGTTTGGGAAATGTATACGGGTATCACAGGGAGCACTGGAGATGGGACAGGACTGTCACCAGTGGCCCAAAGTTCAGAGTACCATGGAAATGTTACGGCCAATGGACCCAAAAGCCTGACTATTCTATTTTAAACTACAGCATGTGTCCCAAATTCATCAGATTAGGATAAATACCATGTTGCGAGATTGCTATCAGGTTGTGAAATTGTTAGGTGAATTTTTAAATACAGAAGATCATACAAACTGATCTGCAGAAACATATACAAAGAATATGCCTGGTGAATTAAGAGTCCTGAAATACTATTAACAACTATCTCCTACTTTGACACTTCTGAAAATGTAATTTGTACTGGCCCTTCAAACACACAATAACTACCAAGGAATGTGCATTTTTGCTGATATAGCTATGAAAAGATTAAAACAAGATGCCACCAAAATCCACATCTTACTTTACCTCTTAGCACATTTCCATGCTGATTAGGGGACAGTTTTGATACCAGTAGTAAGAACAGGAGAGAATAACTTTGATTTCTTCTGATTTGTACTGCAGAAGGAAGTCACAGCACTTTATAGACTTTTCATTTGTCTCACAAAATCCAGATTTGCTGAGTGCAAATTGGTAATGTTGTCAGAGTGACTGAGGTATGCAACTGTAAACATAAAAGAGAGTTTAAAGAGTTGTGGGTCACCTTTAAAAGATAAAAATCTTTTAATTTATTCATATGGGTTTAAGAATTTATGAATGATGGAACTAGCCATCTGTAAGACACCAGCTCTAACCATATCACAAATGGGAGCATCAGTAGGTTGCAACACTTATGTAGTAGCTTAAAGCTGCACATGTGGATTTTCCAGGCAGCAGCAGGAGTGCCCCACTCTCCCACTGATCACATCATGCAGCCTGTGAGCTTCCTATTATACGCCACAGCAGAAGCAACCCCACAGATGTGAATCTTCCCCCCATCCAGATCACAGACAGCCCAACTCAGAGCCTTGGGTTTCAGTTTGGCTCCTAACTAGCAAGCAGATTGTATGTTACAAAATCTGCTGCTTTCAAAGTCACGTGCAACGTGCACGGACAGCATCAGCGGGCAGACCACAAGGTCCTTCTCTGCGAAGCTCTCTGTGAAGCACTCTTTTTTTACTTTACCTTTTAACTCATTCTGAAGTAGGCCCCCTTACTGAGGCTGCAGGCTACACTATGCTAACAACAAACAGATTCCCCAGGGATACAGTTATACACAGTTTCGTAACGCTTCTAATATTTTAAAGGATATGAACTCTTTTCAATATAATAAACAAAAAGCTGCCATCACTGCAATGCCAAAGTAGCTTCTATGTAAATAACTACTATCATCTCCTTGTGCTTACAAGCACTACGAAATACCAAGACTCACAATACAACCGAATTTTACATATGGACCATCAAAGCAAATAAGGGTTAAGTTTCTGGTCTGGTTATCACCCAGGAAGCCCAGAGCAGAAATAGAGCCAATATGTCCTGAATGGCAGTCCTACACTGTAACCCCAAGCACATCCTTCCATAAAGGTACTTTATTTCAAGATGCACATTTTTCTTTCCAACTTGGCAGTTTGGCTTCTTTTTAAGACCTTTAATTATAGCTCAAATTATGTTCAATTTATTTTTCCATGGCTGTTTTTTTCCTGTCTAGGGCTCCACTGTTTTTTCTTCTCTCCAGAAACACCAAATGCTTTAAAATCTCTTTTGTTGTTAGCAAGCAGGAAAGGAGGAGAATTTCTTGACAATGTCTCTCTCTTTCTCCATTGAGGAAACAAAACAGATGTTGTGCTCTCCTCAGGGAGAAGGATCCTATCACACAGCAGGTGTGAGCAAAGGCTGCTTTGCATGTGGAGAGGAAAAGAGCAGCATTAAAGGACCATGCTGGAAAAGCAGCACCAATGGCAAAGGAAGTGAAGTTCATCCACTTAAAAAAAAGAAGGGGTACAGGGAAAGCAGTAGGGAAAATAACACCGTGCTTTGCACTGGCAGGAGGAGTAAGGGCTACTGCCAACTTTCCCAATAATAATCTAGCGTTTCCCTTAAAGCAACAGCTCTACAACCCGGGGAATGGCATGAAAATGTCTACTTTGTTTTTTTGAAAAGGTTTAATGCTTCATCCTGAAACCAAGAATAGCCTGAAGACTTAAATTCCCAAAACATCCAGAGCAAAATGGTTCCTTTTAAACCTCATTATTTCTGAAGGGGGTCAACAGTGGATTTTTTAATGCTTTAGATTGACATTACTGGGTAACTTTCACAACCTGAAAGATTTCCTAAGCCCTTCATTGCAACCTCAAAAGATAAATTTTAAAAATCCCCAGCATAATAAGAAACAATTACTTAAATATAATTTAACCTTTTGAAACACTTTCTGTATATGTGAATACGCAGTTAAGAAATAATCCTGTTTGTGTTAACAGCAGTCAATCTTAGACAACTCAGAGTCACTACAGAAGTACTTGCAGAAAAAACAGCCCATTGCATATGGCAATAATTATGCCGAAACTGGCATAGTTAGTTCCAACCATTGATTTGATACTGGCTGCACTTATGATGAAACAGTCACGCTCAGTCTGTGTCACACAGGGAAAGAAAGGTCAGAGCAGCTTCCTCCATCTCCATGAAGACTGGTCTACTAACATAAAGAAAGGAAAAATGGTTTCCTTTGGAGTTTTATGGAGTTTTATTTTTTGTCCCCTCATAGATCAAAGAGTATCTTCTCCTGCATGAACTAAGTCATGTTTGCATAAATGTCAGTGCACTTTTAAGGACAGCCTCACACTACAGGCAGCCAGTTTTATCTGCAGAGCTTGATTTAAAAAAGGAGACATCAAACGAGCTGGTCTCAATGCTGATCAAATTTAAGAAGGGACAGGTGTTCATGGGCATTATTTATACTCAAACACAGACCCAGATGCATCTGTAGAACCTCCAAACTTCTTCTGTCACCTTCCCCTGGCATCTTTTTTCTTTTATGTGGGAATAATGCTACAGCAAACAAAACCCTGTTCACTTGGGAATGAAAGAGCTATGGTATTCAGCTACAATTTTACTTGTTTGGTTCATCTGTTTAATTTTGATGGATGCATTTTTGACAGGTCCTCGGTGATCAAAACTGGCTGTTTACACAGGGGGCTGGGGGTGCTGGAGGACAAGCAAGACTGGTGTATACCCGCATTTATAAATAGGCGACAGGTAAATGCGGCTCAAAATTGCTGAGAAGCATTACCATATTGTATCATGAAACATCATAGCTGTACAAATGTGTGATATTATCACTGAGTGCAGCAGGAAATCAGTAGAGTGCAGCACCGGAGGTGCAGGAGGAGAAAACAAAGCCAAAGCTACTGCAGTAGGCCTCTTCAGAAACACCCAAACCCATGTTCTTAGGAACTGTATGCCTTGGTGCTGACACCACAGGATGACAATCCATCAGATCATATACTGATGCACAATAGAGCACAGTCTTCTGTTCTTTGGGTTAACTATGGCAGAGCTGCACAGGAACATCTCAGGCCAGGGCACTGTCACACCTGCACAAACTCTTTACAGCCCGTAACAGAGTCAGAGTATGGCAAACAAACCCCTCTTCCTCCAAGGACTGGGAAAAATAAAAAGATAAATCTCTATGTTTTGAGTTGCTTTTGACTGAGAAGTGAAGCCAGCCAGAGTTTGGAAGTGGAAACGTTGCCTGGAATAACTACCAGCAATATTCTAAGAATCCAATTCAGTTTTTCATGGGAACACTATTCTAAAACAATGGAAAGTTAAAAACCTGATCGTTTTCTTTTTCTGGCATCATGTTCTAACTTCAAATAGCAATTGTGGCCCCAGTGCCACCCTTCTGACCCAGCAGCAAAGGGGCAAGGGTCTGTGCACAGTGCCAGTATTGCTGTTCTGCAGTGGCCAGGAGGGCAGTGGTTCGGTCTCCTCATGCCAGTGGCAGGCCATGAAATCTCAGGAAAGCAGGTGACTTCGTCAGATCCTATAGAGCTACGCTTGGTAAGAGCAGAAAAAGGATTCCAAGTCCACCACTGTCTTTACACTTTACCTTTTTACTCTCTTGGCAGTGGAATGAAACCTGTTCTGCTGCATGCATGAACCTCTGGAAATACTAAGGAACCAGGCTAGGTTTGTCTCCATTACCCAAATGCACTCAGTATTTTCTACTCTTGAGAAATAAACAGATTAATAAGTTTGGTCCATCAAACAATAAATAATTTGTGTGCACAAACAGATTTGATTCACAACAGCCCAATGGTGCACGCTACCAATGCGGCAAGCTGCCTGCTGTAAATGCAATGCATTCTCCAACTATAGGAAAGCAAAGGGATACAGCTGCTGAAGGGTGATGTGAAATTAAAGAGGGAATGAAACGTGTGATCTTATTTAATCACACCTGGTGCTTCAATTTTTCAATAACAGCACCCTGCTAGACTGTGTCAAATCAGTTCTACAAAGAAAAAAATTACGGATGGAAAATGAATTAACTCTTTCATGCCTGCTGTTAATACGTTATACCAGTCAGAAACATCTTTAGCAGTGGCTGTTAAGAATTCTTTTTTCTCAGATGAAAGGTGCTCAGCACCTGGCTGAACGGAGCTCAGTGGATGATAGTGCTTGTGTGCCAGCAGATGAGCGTGTGCCCTCCACACTGACAGAAGCACAAGTCTTGAGTGTGTGTGTAACCTATTATTATACACAAGAAATCTTCCTGGTCAGAATCAACTTGAAGGACTGAAGTGCCACACTGGGACCAGTCGTTTCTATTTGTTTCTTTAGGTGGGTGGCACATATGTGCAGAGAGACAGACAGAGGAAGCAGGACAGCTGGGGACAGCAGAATGCGAAAGGGCAGAAAGCAGCTCTTCCCTCGCCTTGGACACTCTGCTCAGCACAGATTTCCTGTAAGAAGAAAATTTATCCCTGCAATTACCTGGTTTCTGTTTCCTTTGGGCTTTCCTTTTTTGAAGATTTTTTGTTTGTTTGTTTTAAGCCTTATTTTGCAGTTTGGGTTTATATTAAACATCAAACATAATTTGATTCTGCAGGCATTGTGTTGTGTGATTACTATGTCCCATTGGCTAGTCAGACACTGTTTCTCAGTGTGCCCTATATACTAATAAATCACTTGTGGTAACAGACAGCAAGGTGCTCTATCTAATGTAAAAAATGGTAATTGTGGTCAAATGTTCCATTCTTCAGGGAAAAAGAAAAAAAATTATCCTTCTACATGATTTCACTCAGCAGCAGAAAATAAAAAGCCAAGGTATAATTAGCTTAACATAACCATCTTTATATTAAATTCATAGAGAAGAATATCAAACATGAAAAATAACTTGCAGGCTCCCATTCTGGTCTCCTCATTGAATTAATGTCACCAGTACAGCACTGGATAAAGTAAGATATACAAGGCTACTGTCTGGATGAGCTGTGCATTTGGAGAGTAGTTCATTTTTAGAGGGGAGAAATTTCTTTATGCAAGTGTTACCTATTTAAGAAATTGGTATTTATTAGGACAATATTGTCTCAAGAGATGTCTAGTTTTTACAGCATGGATTCAGCCAATTTACTGAAAAACTAAGGCATTAAAGCAAATACCTCAGAACAGTTTTAAGAACATCTTAGTATCTTCATCATTACTTGCATACCTCATACTCATAGAGATTATCACATCAAGGAGCATTTTTTTTATAAATAAAAAGGCATTGTAAAAGACCCCCATAAACAGAAGATGCTAACACTGCAACATAAGGGATTAATTTAAACCAGGATTATTTAAGATGCTGAATATAATCACAGTTCAAATTAACAAAAAGGAACCCTTGATTTAAACCAGTTTTATTTTTGCTTCACATTTTTAATTTGTGTTTTCCTTTGGTGGACAGAACCATAGATAGAACTGAAGTGGACTTCCAAAAGATCATCTAGTCTACCCCTCCACTTGAGGCAAAGACAAATATCCTCACAGGTGACCCTTACCTATTCCTCACACCTACAACCCTCCTCTACTCTCATTCCCCCAAATACTCCACTCTAATATGCTTACGCTAAGTTTCTAATACCCAAACTAAACCTCCTTAGGTGCAAACTGAACTAATTACTTTCCCTCTTACCTTTGGGTAGGAAGAGAGGGCATGGGTAAACACCACTATGATTTTATATTACAAATCCTTTATTATAGCTGAAAGATTGTGTCTCTTTCCAACTTTGTCCTTGCATCCTGGACCTAACTCTTTCAATATTTCCTCACTGGTCTTTTCTAAATCTCTGCTCACTCCTACAGCTCTCTTCCTGGCTTTCTCCAGTTTGTCTATATTGTTTCATGGTGTGAAGCTGGCTCTGGACACTATCCCAGCAGAGCGACAGAGAGCCAACAGAAAAGAGTTAAGGATATCCTATAGCTTACATGCAAGACTCCCACTTACACTAAAGTCTGGTCTCTTCCCCATTTTCTCCCCCAGCCGTATCACAGTGCTGACTCATATTCAGCTTGTGATATCCCAACACCACGTGCTCTTTCACAGTACTGTTACTTACTCAGATGTCCCTTGTCTGCATACATACACTTGTTTTCCCTTCCTCACTGCAGGCCTTCTTACTTACATTTGCTGAATTCCCATCTTATTCATTTTAACCATTTCTGCATTTTATCAAGATCACTTTGGACTCTAAACTTGCCCTCCACAATACCCAAAGCCTACTGGAGCTTATAGTCCCTCGCACACCACACTTTCCAGTCCATCATCCAAGACACTAATGAAAACCATGAGCAGCACGCGACCTGGGGCACAATCTAACAGCACCGCTCTTCAGGCTCCCTCCCCATCTCCCAAGAAAACAATAACTATTCCTTGAACACAGTACTTCAACCAGTCCTTCACCTGCCTCACAGTAATTTCACCTAGATGATTTTTTCCCTGTTGACTTCTAAGAAGGCTATGTGGCTTTCTGCAACACTGCCAAAAGCCTTACTAAAGACATACCTACTAATTCTATCTGCTACACCTCTTACTCCCTTCGGCAAGGAAATTAGAGAGGTTTGACACATTTTTTTTCTTAACAAATCCACACTGGCTGTTTTTCTATCAGCTTATTATCCTCTAGGTGTTTACAAATTGATTAATAATTTTCTGGAGCATTTCACCATGCATCAAAGTTAAGCTGACAGGCTTCCTCATTTTAGTGTTTAAGTTTGTCCTTCCTCATCCTTCACAAGTTCTTAAAGATAAAGCTAAAGTTCAGGGATGGTCTCATGGGACTCCCAGGTACTCAGGGGTCAATTTCAAGAGACTACGATGAATTGACTGTGTCCAGATTCCCTCCATATATTTCACCTCTGACTCCCATTCCAGCTTGTGTTCTTTTCCCTCTATTTAACTGTTCCAAGCCCACAAAGTAACAGAACTCTTAATTTCCTTCATCTTTCCCTTATTTCTATAGTCTTGAAAAATCTGAATTTTAATACCTCTTGTAGTTGCCACTCCTTAAACCAGGTGTTTGGGCTACTTTCTAAACTTTTCCCTTAGCAATGCATTCTCCTGTTCCCATTAGTTGTAGTATTCCTGATTTTCAAGAAATTGCAGAGGGCCTGAAGTACTTGTGATATTTTGTGTCTTCCTCCTTCAATGGGACACTCTGCTGCCATGTCTGTAGTATCTTGTCTTCCAAAAAACTGTCAGTTCCCTTGAACTTTCTTTCCCCTCCCTTCCCAGCCCTTACCTATCTATTCCAAAGTTCAAAGAAACCAGCTCTTTTAAAGTCCTTTGACATTATTCAGCTGCTTTTACTCAGTCGTTCCTCTCCTTCAGATCAGAAACTCTTTTGTGATCACTTTCACTCACATTGCCTTCTGTCTTCAAATTCTCAACCACTTCCTTCTGATGACTTAGAATAAAGCATGAAGTAAATTCCTTCACTAATTTCCTTTGTCCTCAGAAACAAAAGTAACCTTCTTTAGATTTTAACTCTTATTAGTCAGCCTCGACAAGATTCACTTTACCAAAGGCAGGCATCTATTCAGCTTGTCACTCCAGAGAAGAGATCAGGATCTCGCAGAGCGAGATTCAACTTACACCACAGTAGATGCTTAAAGCTAATCGCAGAAAACATCTCTAACGGCTCCTATTTTTCCTAGAGTGGCCCACAAAGGGAAGCTCTGGCAATTAGTTTACACACTGGCATCTATCAATCACAGAACTGTGCAGGATTGAAGGCACCTCTGGAGCTGTCTAGTCCAACCTCCTGCTCAGAGCAGGATTAGTGTTAGAGCAGGTTGCCCTGGGCTGTGTCTAGTTGAGTTTGGAATATATACAAGAACGGAGATCCACACCTTCTCTGGGCCTGTTCCACTGTTTGACCACCCTTTCCCTTCCCCTTATATTTAGTTAGAATTTTCTGTATTACAACTTGTGCCCGCTGCCTCTTGTTCTGGCCCCGTGCACATCTGACAAGAATCAGGCTCTGTCTTTTCTGCGCCCTCCCAACAGGCATTTGCAGACAGCAGTAAGACCCTCCAAACCTTGTCTTCAGGCTGAACAAACCCAGCCCTCACCCTCTTTTCTTACATGATGTGCTCCAGCCCCTGACTGTCTTGGTGACCTATCCATTGACTCGCTCCGGTCTGTCAAAGTCTTTCTTGTACTGAGTGCAAAACTGCACAGACTGTTCAAGAT
This sequence comes from Mycteria americana, assembly GCF_035582795.1. Taxonomy (NCBI): domain Eukaryota; kingdom Metazoa; phylum Chordata; class Aves; order Ciconiiformes; family Ciconiidae; genus Mycteria; species Mycteria americana. The sequence goes on from NC_134366.1 coordinate 160,274,522, forward strand.
GTCATCTCATCAGTGCCAAATGGAAGGGAACGATCAGTTTTCTTGACCTGCTGGTTACACTGCCACTTGTACAGCCCAGTATGTTATTGTCCTCCTTCACAGCAAGGGCACACTGCTTGTTTGTACTCAAATTGTTGTTTACCAAGACCCCGAGGTATTTTTCAGCAAAGTGCTCCCTGGCCAGTCAGCTGCCAGCCTGTACTGGTGCAGGGGGTTAGTCCATCCCAGATGCAGGACTCTATATTTGTGTTTGCCCACTTCTCCAGCCTGTCCAGATCCCTCTGAGTGATAGTGCTGCCCTCCAGCACATCAAGCACCCTCCCCAATTTGGCAGCATCACACAAACTTGCTGAGGGTGCACCCTGTCTCATCATCATGGTCACTAAAAAAGGTATTTGGACAGTGTTGGCCTCTGTATCAATCCATTAGGGATGCCACTAAATTCTCCATTCACTTGTTGTCTACTTACCCAGTCCATAAGTCAGCAATTTGGCTACAAGGACACTGTGGAGACCATGTCAAAGGCCTTTGTAAAGTCAAGGCATACAACACGCATTGCTCCTCCCTTGTCCATGCAGTGCCTTATCTCAACGCAGAAGGCAATCAGGCTGTTTTGCCCTTAGTAAATCCAGGCTGGCTCCTCCCAGCTACCTCCTTGTCCTTCGTGTGCCTGGACCTCTAAACCAGAAAAGATTACTTGCTCTTCTGTGTCCTCCATACAACTGCTTTCTGTTAATACTTCTTGATACCACTTGTCCTAAGCTTGTGGGCAGTAGACTCCAGATGTAATTCTGAACTTGTCAGCATGTTGACCTAAATCTAAATATAGCATGTATCAGTCATAGAATCATAGCATCATAGAATGGTTTGGGTTGGAAGGGACCTTAAAAATCATCTAGTTCCAACCTTCCTGCCATGGCCACGGACACCTTCCACTAGACCAGGTTGCTGAGAGTCCCATCCAACCTGGCTTGAACACTTCCAGGGATGGGACATAACACAACTTCTCTGGGCAACCTGTTCCAGTGCCTCATCACCCTCATAGTAAAACATATCTTCCTTATATCTAATCTAAATCTACCCTCTTTCAGTTTAAAGCCATTACCCCTTGTCCTATCACTACACGTCCTTGTAAAAAGTCGCTCTCCAGCTTTCTTGTAGGTCCCCTTCCAGTACTGGAAGGCTGCTATAAGGTCTCCCCAGAGCCTTCTCTTCTCCAGGCTGAACAACCCCAGCTCTCTCAGCCTGTCTTCATAGGAGAGGTGCTCCAGCCCTCTGATCATCTTCGTGGCCCTCCTCTGGACTCGCTCCAACAGATCCATGTCATTCTTATGTTGGGGGCCCCAGAGCTGAATGCAGTACTCCAGGCGGGGTCTCATGAGACCAGAGTAGAGGGGGAGAATCACCTCCCTCGACCTGCTGGTCACGCTTTTTTTGATGGAGCCCAGGTTATGGTTGGCTTTCTGTGCTGCAAGCGCATGTTGCCGGGTCATGTTGAGCTTCTCATCCACCAACACCCCCAAGTCCCTCTCCTCAGGGCTGTTCTCAATCCATTCTCTGCCCAGCCTGTATTTGTGCTTGGGATTGCCCCAACTCATGTGCAGGACCTTGCACTTGGCCTTCTTGAACTTCATGAGTTTCACACAGGCCCACCTCTCAAGCCTCTCAAGGTCCCTCTGGATGGAATCCCCTCCCTCCAGCATGTCAACCACACCACACAGCTTGGTGTCGTCAGCAAACTTGCTGAGGGTGCACTCAGTCCCACCATCCATGTTGCCGACAAAGATAAACAGCGCCTGTCCCAATACCGACCCCTGAGGAATGCCACTCATCACTGGTCTCCACTTGGACATCGAGCCATTGACCGCAACTCTTTGAGTGCGACCATCCAGCCAGTTCCTTATCCACCGAGTCATCCATCTGTCAAATCCACATCTCCTCAATTTAGAGACAAGGATGTTGTGTGGGACAGTGTCAAATACTTGCACAAGTCCAGGTAGATGACATCAGTTGCTCTTCCCTTATCCACCAACGCTGTAACCCCGTCATAGAAGGCCACCAAATTTGTCAGGCACAATTTGCCTTTAGTGAAGTCATGTTGGCTGTCACCAGTCACCTCCTTATGTTCCATGTGCCTTAGCATAGTTTCCAGAAGGATCTGCTCCATGATCTTGCAGGGCACAGAGGTGAGACTGACTGGCCTGTAGTTCCCCAGGTCTTCCTTTTTTCCCTTTTTAAATATGGGAGTTATGTTTCCCCTTTTCCAGTCAGTGGGAACTTCACTGGCCTGCCACAGCTTCTCAAATATGATGGACAGTGGTTTAGCAACTTCATTTGCCATCCCTCAGGACCTGCGGATGCATCTCATCATGTCCCATGGACTTGTGCACCTTCAGGTTCCTTAGATAGTCTAGAACTCGATCTTCTCCTACAGTGGGCGGTTCTTCGTTCTCCCAGTCCCTGCCTTTGCCTTCTGTGACTTGGGCGGTGCGGCTTGAGCACTTGCCAGTGAAGACTGAGACAAAAAAGCTGTTGAGTACCTCAGCCTTCTCCATATCCCGGTTAATCAGGTCACCTATTTCCTTCCAGAGAGGGACCACATTTTCCCTAGTCTTCCTTTTATCACCGACGTACCTATAGAAGCTTTTCTTGTTGCCCTTGACGTCCCTGGCCAGATTTAATTCTATCAGGGCTTTAGCTTTCCTAGCCTGATCCCTGGCTGCTCAGACAATTTCTCTGTACTCCTCCCAGGCTACCTGTCCTCGCTTCCACCCTCTGTAGGCTTCCTTTTTGTGTTTGAGTTTGTCCAGGAGCTCCTTGTTCATCCATGCAGGCCTCCTTGTGTTTTTGCCTGACTTCCTCTTTGTTGGGATGCATCGCTCCTGAGCTTGGAGGAGGTGATCCTTGAATATTAACCAGCTTTCATGGGCCCCTCTTCCCTCCAGGGCTTTATCCCATGGTACTCTACCAAGCAGATCCGTGAAGAGCCCAAACTCTGCTCTCCCAGAGTCCAGAGTGGTGAGCTTGCTGTGCACCCTCCTCGGTGCCCTAAGGATCTTGAACTCCACCATTTCATGGTCACTGCAGCCAAGGCTGCCCTTGAGCTTCACATTCCCCACCAGCCCCTCCTTGTTGGTGAGAACAAGGTCCAGCATAGCACCTCTCCTTGTTGGCTCCTCTATCACTTGGAGAAGGAATTTATCATCAACGCATTCCAGGAACCTCCTGGATTGCTTATGTCCTGCTGTGTTGTCCAACAGATATCGGGGTGGCTGAAGACCCCCATGAGGACTAGGGCTTGTGAATGTGAGGCTGCTCCTATCTGTCTGTAGAGGCCCTCATCTGCTTGGTCTTCCTGGTTGGGTGGCCTGTAGGAGGCCCCCACTATAATGTCACCTGTCCCTGCCCTCCCTTTAATCCTGACCCATAAGCTCTCGGTTGGCTTCTCACCCATCCCCAGGCGGAGGTCCATGCAATCCTTAAATATGGCATTTCTTTTTTTCAGCTAACACAACCTACACATATTTATTTCCATGATTAGCATTCTGATACACAACTCTTGATTGATTTTAGAATAGAACAGACTAGAATAGACTGTTTCAGTTGGAAGGGACCTACAACAATCATCTAGTCCAACTGCCTGACCAATTCAGGGCTGACCAAAAGTTAAAGCACGTCATTAAGGGCATTGTCCAAATGCCTCTTAAACACTGACAGCCTTGGGGCATCGACCACCTCTCTAGGAAGCCTCTTCCAGTGTTTCACCACCCTCTCGGTAAAGAAATCCTTCCTAATGTCCAGTCTAAACCTCCCCTGGCGCAGCTTTGAACCATTCCCATGCGTCCTATCACTGGATACCAGGGAGAAGAGATCAGCACCTCCCTCTCCACTTCCCCTCCTCAGGAAGCTGTAGAGAGCAATGAGGTGGCCCCTCAGCCTCCTTTTCTCCAAACTAGACAAGCCCAAAGTCCTTAGCCGATCCTCATAGGACATGCCTTCCAGCTCTTTCACCAGCTTTGTTGCCCTCCTCTGAACGCATTCAAGGACTTTCACATCCTTCTTAAATTGTGGGGCCCAGAACTGCACACAGTTCTCAAGGTGAGGCCGCACCAATGCTGAATACAGCAGGATAATCACCCCTTTTGACCGGCTGGTTATGCTGTGTCTGATGCACCCCAGGGTGCAGTTTGTCCTCTTGGCTGCCAGGGCACACCGCTCACTCATACTGAGCCTGCTGTCGACCAGCACCCCCAGATCTCTTTCTGTGGGGCTGCTCTCCAGCCACTCCTCTCCCAATTTATACTTGTGCCCGGCATTACTCCGTCCTAGGTGCAGAGTCTGGCATTTGGACTTGTTAAATGTCATCCCATTAATCATTGCCCAATGCTCCCATCTATCTAGATCCCTCTGCAAGGCCTCTAGTCCCCCAAGAGAGTCAGCAGCACCTCCCAGTTTGGTATCATCAGCAAACTTGCTAATGGTCCATTCACTCCTGCATCCAGATCGTTGATAAATAAATTGAACAGAACTGGCCCTAGAATTGAACCCTAAGGAACACCGCTGGTGGCTGGTCGCCAGCCAGATGTAGCTCCATTCACTACAACCCTTTGAGCCCTGCCGTTCAGCCAGTTCTTCACCCACTGCACAGTGAACATGCTCATCCCACAGTTGGACAATTTGTCCAGAAAGATGCTGTGAGGGATTTTCATTCCTTACATTCTCATTATACTTGGGCATGAGTAATGATGGGGTTTTTTGACTAGGGTTGACTAGGATTTTTTTCTTTGGAATTCATGTTAAGTTCTAGTTGTAAAATAGATCTTAGTGTGTTAAAGTGGAATGCAATAAAAATGTTGAAGTACAGTATTTTCCAAATAAGCTACATAATCAAGGCAAAAATAAGCTTATCATTATACTTTTTAAGTAATCAGTCTCATTAAGCAAGGAAGCATTACCTTCACTTGATGAACTGAATGTCTTAGTTCTGGTTACCAAATTTCTCAAGATCTCAGAACTGGTAGATCTTATTCTCTATTGCACAGATTTTGTTTATAGATTAAAAGAGGAAAACAAGCTTTTCAGCTTTTTTTTCTCCCAAGTGGTTTCTTACTTTTGAATGAACTAGTCACTGAATTGAAATGGCTGAACAAACATGAAAAAGATATTATCTCTGCACCTGCAGAAGTCAAAAAAGAGTTTAGCTCTTCAACAACAGGTGTTTAACCAGTGACTTTCACCAATTCTGTTGTCTGACTTCCTTTGCATTTCAGCAGCAAATACTGCTATGCATTGAAAAATATGAATTTAAATAATTACAAGAACCTGTAAGATCTAACTTCACTATGCTGTCTGAAGTTCAAATATATCCAATGTACTTTTCTTTTAAAAAGTAAATATGTAGCACAGTTTTAATTTAAAATCACATTAAATATTTCATACCCACTTTGCACTGCACAGTTTGCAACTGTTGGAAATGCTGCAGTATGTTAACACAATTTTTAGTTCTTTGATTTTTGTAAAGAGGAAGAAAAAAAAAACCCGTGACAGAGACCTTGCTGTGAAAAAAAGATGCAGGAAGCACTTGCTGCCTCATCCCCCATAGAATCCAAGTGTGTGCTGGGGGGAAGAAACAGGAATGGGGTAGATGTGAATAAAATTAGCTTTTTATATTCAGAACTGTGTTGCAGTAACTTTTGAGCAAACATGTTGCTGGCTTCAAAAAGCTTTTATTTCATGCTTTTGCAATTGTAACACAGGTTTTAAAATTTCAAGCTATTCAAGCTGTAACATGTACAAAATCTTGCTTCACTACTGCCAGTATGGTTCAATCTGGCCTCTGTGCATTGAGTTTGACATTTTTCCTATCTGTCTCAGACACAGCTCTGAACCAAAAAGCTGAAGATGCCAAACAATGCTTTTAAAGCTCACAAGATCAGTTTGCACTTGTAATAGTTTATTTGTCTCTGTCTTCCCTTACATTTAAATTAAAATACCTCCTCATTTATACACAGTCGAAGTTGGACAATAAAGAGAATAGTTCTAAATAGGAACTAGAGATGCTAAAAGCCATACAACTGGGCATGGATTAATTTTATTTTCTGTTTGGCACATCTGTCAAGCACCTAGATCGGATGTGCTGATAAAACAAGACAGCTTAAGGCAATAAACATGTCAGATCCATCTGTTCTTCAGGACATCGAGAAGAAAAGGAATTGATCCCTGCGGTATTCTGTACACTTGAGACCATTTTGGAGAGGTTTCCCTGTGCTGCTGACAGCAATTCAGTTCTACCAGCCTAAACCAGTGGGTTTCCAACCTTGTTTCCTGTGTTCCACCTGGGCACGTTGTGAACCCTTGGCTTCCTCCCTTCTCTGCACGGTCTGAGAATTGGTGGCTGGGACAGCGATGCAACTGTATTGGAAAGGCTTTGGCAAAGTCAGGAAACAAAACACAGAAAGCAAGGGGGAAGCCCACACTGAGTCCACCTAACCCAGGATCCTGGCTCCAGAAGTGGCTCTCGGCAGCCACAGGCTCCCTGCTCTGCATTTCAGACCAGGTTCACACCCATTACATCCTCCGCTACTTTTTTAGCGCTACAGTATCCCTTTTCATGCTATTCCCCTGCTACATCCAGAAACTCCCACCATGAATATTCCTACCAGAACAGCCTTCATCCCCCTCACAAGACAAGTCAGTGTTCTAAGCGACTGAAGGGAACCCTGAACAGACAACAACTGCTCCAGTATTTGCCACTCATTTGTCCAGATCCCCAAAGTACGGCTGCAGCCAATGTTGAACTACAACACTAGCAGCTACCAAAGAGCCAGCCGCTATATGGCTCCAAATACGGACCACACCAACTGGAGCAGAACAAGCACAGAAACAGTTGACAGCGCTGAGGTGTTCATGACAGAAATAATCTTTCAGCTGTGTTTTAACAAAACCCACGTTTGAGCCACCTGCAGCCACATTCAAGGAGTTTGGCAGCCATTCAGGGGATGTACTACTTTCTCACAGGAAGGCAGAATTAGAGTAAAGGGGTTTTTTACAGGATGTATACAACCCACTGATATTGGGCTGGCTGTGGATCTTTAACTCAAGTAACACCCACTCATTTCTCACTTTTGACTGGCAGGAGAAAAGAGGGAAGGAGGTCCCCAGCCTAAATGAACACAGGAGACCCAGATAACAAGCACAAAGCTCAGCTGCTTTCTGGAGTGATCAGCACTCAGTTTTGGCCATGTAAAGGCAGGAAACAAGTACGCAAAAGTTCCTTTGTACCACAGACTGGTCACATATCCATATTATCCAACCTACCTGAAAAGCAAACATCCAAGAAGACAGAGCTCACTGGAAAAGATCATGCTTTGCTCAGCCCTGCCAGATTAGCCCCAATTTTGAGAGGTCTTTAACCTTGTTTCAACTTCCCCCTAAACATTTAAAGCTAACATTGAGCTGCCAGTGTTGAATCAAGGCTGTAACAGTTCTACTGAGAATTACTTGCTCTAGCTCAAAACCATGCTGACTCTAACTCTGAAGCAAGATGGCCAAACATCTTGTCCACTGATAATGCAGGCCTCCACGTGCAGGTCACACATGAGAGTAGGGCGTAAATGTTACGAGAGGGGATGGAAAGGGACCATGGAGCTGGGGGGTGCCCTTTCCAGAAACTGCAGCCTCTGCTATGCAGTGCCAGATGGAGCTGGTCTGCAGATCACAGATGCATGTGTGGATGTGGCACTTGGATGGGCCGGTGAATATGTATAAATCAGCTTTGCCCTTCAGCTTATCATGCAGCACATACATAAACAAACAGCCAGCAAGGTGGGTCACAGAATGGACAGGGGCTCTGGTGAAGCCCTGCAGAAAAAGGGGATAGAGGTGAGGGGCAAATTGTAGAAGTCTCACAACACGTGAGATAGGACAAGGCTGGGTCAGACCCATACTGTCTCATTCTCGCTAAGCACCAGAGGTGAAGGATTAAGCATATCACCTACTAGAGTTCAAGAAAGTCATGCATATTATCAGTTACTTAAAAAGGCTGGCAAAAATTGTGAAGGAACAAAACAAGCAATCAGAGCTGAGGGTCTGATTACTGAAACCCAGAAATATCCTTTTGGAAAGCTGGCCTTATTTGCTGCAAATCAGTTTCAGCAGCCAATTTGAAGCTATCACACCAGCATGCTGTTATATGTAAGTTAATAAGCACTTACTATTGATGGTTTCTGCAGTGGCTGTTTAATTTTTAATCATATCCTTACTTTACTGTTTACGTTTTTATCCAATTAGAGTGTGTGCATGTGTGCGCATCTGTGTGACGGAGAGAACATGGAAAACTGTGTTTATTTGGAAGTACAATGCCTTGCTTTCTAAATGAGGAGATACTTGTGTCTCCTGCTTGAATTTTTTTCACACAGCCCTCTTATTTTCCAGGAGAATGCCATCTCAGGCTGCTGTGTTATGTTGCACCATTCTGCTGTTAGAAATGGGCACCACTGACCTCTCTCTGCAATGCTGTACTTGGAGTTTGGAATTGAATGTCATTAAAATACCCAGTGCTAAGAAATGGGGCAGTTTTACTGGCACTTTCCTGAAGAGAAATCCCAGCATCCCTTTTCATCTATAGATCAGACATTTAGGTAACACCCTGGGACACCCTCATCCTCCTCATCCGCATTTCAACCTTGCATTACATTCCTATAGTCATAAAAACTAGATGCACTGAAGGGATGGAAGATGGATCATTTATTTTTAAGCACTGACAATTTTTCATGGTGATCAACAATAAAGTTCTCAATTACAGAGGGAGAGTAAATAAACCAAAGAAGGATAGAGCTTCAAAGAGAGCTGGGTGATGATGGAAGGATAGAGATTAGAACATCTCAGAGTCCAAGAGATGAGCTAATCAGAAATAAAATAATATTACATTCCTATTACTACCTGACATGCTGGTTGGTGTAATGCCAGTGATTAAAAAAAAATCAAAAAAGGAAAGCCAGAAATGCACTCAGCAGAGGCATAATGTGGTTGATATGGATCCTGGCAGAGCTCTCAGGAGGTGATCTGACGCCCAGCACAACTCCCTGTGCCTGCGCCCTCCACATTCAGACTGCCTCTGGTCACAGGCTCAGCTGTACAGCAAATTAGGACAGGCAGTAACAGGACTGCATGCTCCCCAGACAGAGACCGCTCTCACTCCCAGCAGGCAGAGGCTGAAGGGAAAAGGCAGGACCCTTTGTTTCCCCCACATAGCATCTACTTCGAGGAGAGATGATGGCAGCTACCTGAAGAGCTCCACAGCAAAGATTTAAATGCAGGTGCCTGACCAGGACTCGCAGTCTCCTCCTGCCTTGTTCATGGCTTGGCACCTGGATACTCACATCCCACTGCGGCTGTATTCCCTGCATCCTTGAGAGCTATGCTGAAAAACCCAGACTCACATCTACTTTATTTTGCTCTCAGGAAGAAAAAAAGAGATGCAATTCTATCCCTCTGCAAATATAACACCTGCAATAGTAAACATCTAAAAACATCTGAAAGTCCCCATGAAAGGAATAAACTAAAGAGCTATGGCTACAGATATCTTAACAGGGGCAGAACAGGTTGGATTAACGTGCTGAGGTAAAAGACTAACAAATAGAGAGGAGTAAACTACTTTTAGAGTAAACACTACAAGTTACAGCACCCTTTTTCAGAAGCCCATTGCACCCTGTAGCCAAAGCACTGGGCAGTTACATGCACCTTCACGCAGGAACCGTTCCTAAAAACACCCACTCTGGGGAATGTTTCTGCTGAGTACATGCAGCCCTGCACTCCAGGAACTGGACTCCTGTGTTTACAACAAAAGCTGTCTGCATCAGCCAGGCAGCTCAAAAAGGCAGCTTCAGTTCTTGTTTTCTTCTTTGCCCCGGGGAGCAGGAACTTGCAGCAAGGAAGGAGGAGACTGTGTAATAAAAGGGAGACAGGAAGGTCTCCAGCAGGCTCCGAGTCCTAAAGATAGCAATGAAACTAGCACGAAGGGAAGGAGGAAACCACCCTCCCACATAAGAGGAAACCCCAAAATAAAACCTTTTGGCAGATGGTAAAAGGCTTTAGGATTCAATAAAATGAACAAGCTGCATGAGAATGCAAGAGCGCTTTAAGGGAGACACAGAAACCAAACAAAAAGACATATGAAGAAGCTTGGTTTTTCAGTCACTCTTTCTGTTTTATTATTTCAGGTCATTTTTGGATAGGTTTTACCAGCTTTTCTATTTAATTGAAACTATGCAGTTCATGGTTTTCAAGAGACTTACACCTTCATTGCCTGTACTAATGAATTATATGAAAGGGAAGAAGTTTTCAGTAAGTTTTCTGAATTACAAAGCAAAAGTTCAGTTCCCAATGAGCATTTCATCTAGGGCTCTCAGCCTGGTCCTGGCCTTCCTGTGTAAGACTGGACCCAGCTCCACAGAGGCAACAAAAGCCACAATCATAAAATAATAATAATAATGGTTTAATATTTGTATCAGGCTCAACCACATCCAGATGAAAGGAAGAACTCAGAGGACTAGGATCTGTCTAACTGCAGTTATTAAAGCACTCATGTCCAAGAAAAACTGCCAAAGCATAGGTAAGTATAACCCTATCCCAAAACAATATATAAAATGAGTCCTTGTCTGCTTCAGACTAAAGGACCATTTAAATTACAAGTAAGAAAACAACCCCAAAAGCCTCTTAACGCAGAACTTGTAACTCATTAATTTTAGCCTTTTGGGTTGGTGCTTTAATTCTACTACCAGTGAGCAGCAGTTAGCTCAGTTAAAACAATGTTCATAGAAAGTAATAGAATATGAAAGACAATGTTATCAATTGTAAGAAAAAAAGGCAATTTAAAGGCATAGCATAACCAAATTTTGCTAACAGGTACAGATAAAGACAATAAAATTAATAAAGTAAGGCAGTGGAAGATTGCTGGCAAATTAAAAGTGGGTAATGTCACTTGTTATATGCTTCATGCTGAGAAGCAAAAAATGGGAAAAGCTACCACCTACTTTTCCTCTATTTAATTTTAGCTATCCCAAATTAGATGGCGAGTCCCCCAGCTGACAGGGGCAGGAACCTCCAGAGGGCAATGCATTGCACCTATCATGGGCATCTGTTTTAGAAGGGCTCAGATTATTTCTGGAGATGGCTGTCGTTCTTCATTGATTATTTGAGGAATGAGTTCAACCAGACACCTAGCTTTTAGCTGGCTAATGTATGGCATGACAAAGACACTTCAAACTGCTCAAGCTAAAAGACAGTATACTTGTTTTTATCTTTAATTATGCCATTTTGGTAAAAAACATGAATAAAAAGAGTAAGATAAAAGCAAGTTTTGTGGGTTTCATTTTCAACAGTGATTATGAAATTAGGATTGCAAGTAACATAGGCAGTGCACATCATCAAAAGAGATTTTGAGACAAAGTGAAAAATAGGCTTTATATAGTTAAGAAAAAGTTCTAAAGAGAATAAAATATCAAAATTGTATTTTTGATATAATAAAAGTGGCAAGGGATCATATTTTTCAATTTTAGAAAGACCTATGCTGGGTTAGAGAACAGAACACTTATGTTTCTGTATTTGTGGTTTTAATTAAGTTACTAAAAAGGTTTATGGATTTGATCCAAAGGTCAGCAAAGTCATTGGTACCCTTCATTGATTTGAATGGGCTTTATAGTCTTATGCTGTAGAGGAAAAATGGGGGTGATCCTGTTCTCATTTTAACTAGTTTCACATTTTGCTGAAATCAATGGAGTATTACTCCTTCATTTGCCCTCACAGAACCAAGAGCAAAGTTGAGGTCTCCGTTTTTCCAAGGGATATAATTGGGATAAAACCAACCTGTAGCTGGTGGTAGACATAAATTTACATTCTTCTTAGTAGAGCAGCTACACTTGCTATTTGCTCACTGTGCTAGAATTGATTCAGAATGTGTGCATGAAGAGTATGGATCGTGTTTTAAGTCAGCTAAAGACCTTCCCAAAGACTCTAGCCAAATTAATTATAAGGAGCAGCAACTTAAGGAAGACACTAGCTTTAGGTGCTCCTAATTCCTAGAGACATCCTTGATAAAAGGATTCCTCTCTTCTGGTCCCAGCATCTGTTTACATTCCTCACCTAAATACCCTGGGTTCTGATCACCTGGATCAAGAGAAAACACTGAAGAAATCAGTAAAACATATATTCTTATACCAGAATTATCATGTGATCAGCTAAGCCATGTAGAATTACAGTAAAACTCCCACAGTGTCATTCCCATTACTAGAGGGAACCGAAGAGATCTCAAGAATAGCAGTAACAGTATAATAAAGGAAAACATGAGTTGCTGACAAAGCAATGGTCACACATTTTAGTGCTTATCACAGCAGCTGATATTTAAGAGGGGAGAAAGAAAATTTATTAACAAGCAATTCTAGCAGGTAAATATCAGTAAACAATAATAATTCACTCAGAAAGAGTTTATTAGGCTTAGAAGAAAAGAAACCACTATTTTCATGACAATAGCAGAAACAACTCTACACCTAAAGGAAACATTTCTAGAAAAAGACAAGAAAAGCTCATAGATGTCTCATTTTTATGAAGATACATCCCAGCAAAAAGACATTCGTTACCTTGATGGGCTGTAAGGACTGGCAGCTTTTCTATGACCCTCAAAAAAACATGTTCCAGGTTTAAGTAGAGATCTACAAAAGTCAACAATATCAGTGGTTAGTGTCACAGTCAACAGCTGTAGCAGAATGGATGGCAGCTGCACTGCTGGACACATTAAAGCAATTCTTGAGTCTAGAGAAAGACGCATTCAGAAACTACACAGGTGACAAGTGATTTGTTAGTGGAGCTTTAGAGGTAGGACTATCCCTCCCTTCCTCTTTCTGTCCCTTTTATCCGAAATATAGTTTGCTTGCTTCAAAGTCTTTAAAGTTTGGACCAAGAATTATAACTGCTGTGACACCGTGGGAGTGATCAGCATAGGGAATTTTCAAGGGTCTATCTGCATCCTTAATTGCCTGACACTTTTAAAAGCTGCTCTATTGTCTAAGATGATGCTGATTGCTCCTTCCGGCATCCAAGATTCCGTAAATATGGCTGGAACATCTTGGCACTTTATGACAGAAAATCTCAGGAATGGCTGAAAAGTGTTTCACATAGCTACACTGTCTGGAACAAGTTAAAGAAATTCCTCACCAGGCAACTGTAGTCTAATCAGCCCTTTAAACACTCAGGCTAAAGGAGAATCAACAAAAGAAAACTAGAGCAGGGGATATTAATCTCTTGGTCCAACTTTAACAACAATCCTCAGTTACTCAGGAGTTCTTAAAGGAATGAAAGACAAAAAGAAGTAGAGTAAGAACAAAGGCTTTCCTCTTTATTTCTCGAGAGGACTGGAATGACCTAACACTTTAAAGGAAGAAGGAAATGTGATTACCATTCCCTCTCCATGTTTACCTCCAACATATGCTGAAGAGAAAAGGAAACAAAAACCATACAGCTTAGAGGACTTTGGAGAATAAGTTTTAACAACAGAAGCTTTCATTACTGCTCCCTGAACAAAGGTATAATCAGTTAGTAAGAACTCCCTCTTTTTGCTGTGCAAGACTTTTTTTTCTTTCAGGTCTTTCCCTCAAAACCCAGCTCCTGAAATTCCTACACAACAGTGCTCTCTCAACACAACAAACAAGAACTTAACTTCAGAGTCTGCCAGCTGACATTACCGACAGTAAGCCTCCCAACTGGTTTCAATAAAGAACGAAAGAGTATGGCAAAATCACTTGTTTCAAGGCCCAGGTGCTGGAGTTGCTTCAACTCCATCTCACATCATCAAATGCCAGCTGATGGCAGCTGGGTGTCCCAGATGAACTGATTGGGAAGATCTGAATCCTATTTGTAGTAGAGAGGACTCAAAACTCTAAGACCATGCCATTATATATCCCTTCAGACTGCTCTCAGGCTTGAAGGGGAACCCTGACATGCCTTTTTGTTCACATGCAAAAGTCTCTAACTTGCTTATCCCCACAGTTCCTGAGGATGAGCTCAGCCCTCTTGTACAGTTGAATGAGTATGCCAGATCAGAGTCCTGGCATTTTGTACCAGGCTGTCTGGATATAAAGTGATGTGCACGTTCCTGAGCCCGGCTATTTTCTAATCAGGTTGTCTTCAGGTAGAAGTTATTGTACAAGCAAAATGTATGTAAACCAACTACTTCTCCAACTATGTGGATACGCTTAACTGAGAAGAAGCTCTAGGATGTGGATGAAACCTTAGTGTGGTTGAGGAGCTTCAGAACTGTGTGGTATTGCCACGTACATACTGCCTAAGACTCAACCTGTCACTCTTACACTGAGAAAAACAGTCAAAGACTGACTCAATGCCCTTACAGGTGATACCTTTGGCAAAACACTGAGGTTCTTACAGAGCTACTCACTACAGATTTTCTCAATGCATCCTTTCTTTGTACAGGTAACTTTTAATGTCAGGTGACTGGGATGTATTTTTACTGATAAAAACTTTGAAGATAACACTATGCATAACAGTATATATTTAAAAATGTTAGGGTCACACAATACAGCTGTAGCTGAACTGCAAACAGAAAAAAAGATTTATTTAAAAAACAACGATTCCCTGACACATTTCCATTCACATTCAAGTTGCAAATCAAGGCTGCTGTATTTATGCTGTCATCTGTTGGAATTAGCACTTAAATAAAAAAAACTACAGGTGCTTCATGAGTACTTAGGCTGCACAGAGGAAAATCAGGTATTTTTTGAACTGTTCAGAATTTTGTTAGAATTCAGAACTCCTTAATGCCAAGGACCACAAGATCATTGTTTATACACTTTAATTTATTATCTTATAGGGAATCAATTTCAATTAAAATCCATTCAAATAGTGACTGGAAAATTCTATAATATTGACCTTAAGGGGGAACCAGCATAGTTAAAATCATTAATCATACTTGAGCATGTCATAAAACACTGGGCTAGTACCCGTGCTTTATGATCATGTCAAATAAAGAGTTTAAAACAACCCACCCTTTCCTTTGTGGAAGATGCCAGAGATCTGCATACTGCTTAGTAATAAAGAAACAGTTCATAACACTGCTGACTGCCTATATATAACTAAGTAAATGAAGGTGCTCTATCACATGAGGCATAAAAGCCATTAAGAGTAAACATTTATTTGAATAGAACCACATTCATTTTTAAAATTACATTACAGAAAGGCTTTTAAAGAATGTGAATGAAAAAAGAGAAGCTTTTAAATAAAACAGGTTCTTTTTACACAACTTAGAAAAGCAGCTTTACGAAGGCATAAAAAGGAGAGGGTTTTTATCCCACCTCCCTTGAATCTTTCCAGTAATTATAAATCTTTATTGCACAGGCCATAAATGCTAGTAACAACAGGAAGAAAAATGCTTTTGAACTATTTGGCAACATTCACCTTCAGGGATTCAAAACAGCAAAACTTTGTATTTTCAAAGGGGCTTTAAGCAACTTTTGTGTTTGTTAAAAGTGCCAATATGGTGAAACACTTTGCAAACAGAACGCATTCATGCAGGCGTCAGCAAGACCAGTTTCATAAAATCAGAAAGATGGTGTTACCAAAACTCATCTGAGTAAAGAGGGCAATTCATCAGCTTTCAGACCATCTTTTTTCAGCATAGGAGTTTACATCTAGGCATAGCAAGTGGGAATTGATCTCACCTAAGTTTAGTCACATACCACGTAGACAAATACATCTGGCAGCCATCCTGAGCTTCTATAACAATCAATGGAGAGCAACAGGCACAATTCATCTGATGTGTCTGAGGTGTGACTGATGTATCTGAAATACAGAGGATGTGTAGCTACTACTGTGCGCACACGATAGTAGGATTGCTTAGAGTCTCTGTGGAAGGCAGAAGATACATGCCCAACTAAATGCACACCAAGATAGGCTTTGGCGCTTTCGACACCAGTAAGGCTGCCAGTGACTATATTCTAGTTTATAAAAAAACTTGCTGTGAACAGCTTGTTTCATGACAGAGTGAGACAGACACTCAATGGCTACTAAAAGAATTAGACAGGGAAGTACTCTTCCTAATGCAGCAATTCTGGATGCTAGGGAGCGCAAGTGGATGGGCACAGAGAAGGGCCAGGGTTCTAGGCTCTGTCTAAACAGCATCTGCCACTGTCAGAGGCAGAGTAGTGGGACAGAGGCATACTGGATCCGACTAAGAACGGCAATTCTTATCTTCTTATTTCTAATGCTATCCACTCAGTTTGACCATAAAGGTGTTAGTTGACAAAGACAGACAGGTTTTGAACCAGAAGCCCAGCAGTAAAATTTCTATGTACTTTGTAAGGGGTCAGAAGTATAGTTAGGGCTCCAATTTCCTCAATTCTTTTATAAAACAACTATCAACGTTAATTTTATTCTATGCCTGATTTATGGAAAAATCTCATTAGAAAAGACAAATATGTTACATTGTAAATGGCACCATCTTACAATATGTAGACTTGATTTATTTAAACTCTGTGTGAAAGACTGTACCTATTCCTGGAATCCCTTTTACCAGCCTGTTCTTTTCGGCTGGGTGAAAACAAGTGATTTCTACTGGCACTGATCACAAACAGCTGTTGTTAAATCACCGCCTCTGACTGCTCAAAACTTTCCTATTTAGTTGAAAGTCTTTCATGACTGGCTGCAGCACAAACAGCAATATTTTAATCTTTTTTCTTAAACCTTGAGCAAAATTGTTTTTTCTCTTTCCAATTTACACACGAGCAGGGAAATATGTACATATATATATGTGTGTGTGTATATATATATGTAATATCTATTCATCAAACATGTAAGACAGTTTTGGGTATGCATTAGCTTAGAAGAACTAAACTTTCCAGACCAAATTTTCCAGTAGACTGACTTCTGAGAAATTTGAAAAGCAGGTATGAAAAAAATCAATATTAATAAAATAATAAGAAAACCAGACAACTGCAATCATGTCCTTGCAATCATACAAAACGGCTAATACCACATTCCCAGTAGACTGAGTTGCAATATTATTTATAGAAACATATAAAAATGCAAGCACATCATAATATTATACAGCTAAAATCTTGCTGTAGAAGTTCATCAATACAAATTTCATAGTTGCATACATGTTTCCTTATTCATACTCCAAACTAGTATACTACGCATATTGAAGGACAATTCTGTGCTAAACCTATCCAGAGTGCACTACAATGTATTGCCCAGTGTATTGGAACTTATTTTACCTGTCAGCTGCATCACTCGGTTATTTGATATGAATATGTATTAGCATCACAGCAATAGCTAAAAGGTAACTAACAGAACCATAGTAATTCAATGGTCTACCAGGGACCATTGACTGCACTGCAAAGTATATTCTTCAGGTTAGAAACCAGCCACATGAAATTCAAATAACTGATGCCATAGATGGAATTTGATATTTATAGTCATTGATGCATGTATTTCAAACATTTCATCTGCGCTCAGATCCACACTCCACATACAATATTCTGCTTCAGCTAAAACAAATAAAAACTATAGAGAACCCCTCAGTGCATACTTGTAACCTGAAAAAATTGATTTTCAGACATCTTAGCAGTGCCTAAAGTCTGAAAAACCTCTCAGGAACAAACACAGCTTCTGACTCCAGAGCCTACATCCTCTCTAAGTGCTGCAAATGTCCTTGACTGGGAGTGGGAAAAATACAACAAAGACTGCTCTTTTGTACGCTAACGGATGGTAGCAAAGTCATTTTATAGTCTTGGAAGAGCAGTGTTAAGAACAAGTGCTATGATTCCTACAGTGGTACAGGAAAAAAGGACATACAATGGAAAGGAGTAAAAGGGATCACAGAATCATAGGATCATAGAATAGTTTGGGTTAGAATGGATCTTTAGAGGTCATCTAGTCCAACCCCCCTGCAACAAGCAGGGACATCTTTAACTAGATCAGGTTGTTCAGAGCCCCATCCAACCTGACCTTGAATGTGTCCAGGGATGGAGCATCAACCACCTCTCCGGGCAACCTGTTGCAGTGTTTCACCACCCTCGTTGTAAAAAATTTCTTCCTTATATCTAGTCTGAATGTACCCTGTTTTAGTTTAAAACCATTACCCCTTGTCCTATCGCTACAGGCCCTACTAAAAAGTCTGTCCCCATCTTTCTTATAAGCCCCCTTTAAGTATTGAAAGGCCACAATAAGGTCTTCCCGGAGCCCTCTCTTCTCCAGGTTGAACAACCCCAACTCTCTCAGCCTGTCTTCATAGGAGAGGTGTTCCAGCCCTCTGACCATTCTTGCGGCCCTCCTCTGGACCTGCTCCAAGAGGTCCATGTCATTCTTATGTTGGGGGCTCCAGAGCTGGACGCAGTACTCGAGGTGGGGTCTCACCAGAGCAGAGTAGAGGGGGAGCATCACCTCCCTCAACCTGCTGGCCACGCTTCTTTTGATGCAGCCTGGGATATGGTTGGCCTTCTGGGCTGTGAATGCATACTGTTGGCTCATGTCCAGCTTTTCAACCACCAGTACCCCCAAGTCCTTCTCCACAGGACTGTTCTCAATCCCTTCATCCCCCAGCCTGTATTGATACCAGGGATTGCCCCGACTCAGGTGCAGGACCTTGCACTTGGCCTTGTTGAACCTCCTAAGGGTCACCTGGGCCCACTTCTCAAGCTTCTTGAGGGATATGGATGTATAGCGAAAATAAAACCGTATCGAGAAGAAGGATAAGATTTCTTTACCAATAATCAGGCAATTTAGTATGTTGAGTCCTGGAACACAGTTTTGATGCTATGATAAGGGATAAACTACTACTGTTGGGTAATTTCTGACAGTGTTTCCATGCTATACTTTGTCTTCAACTCACAAGGTCTCTCAGATATTTTGGAGCATAACAGGAGCACAGAGCAAAGGAAATCAGCTGGGAATTAAGTTTGCTGGAGCTCTTCTGAAATACCAAGGGTTTTTTCTGTGCGTTGGACAGATGCCATGTATGCAGCATATGCAAGAAACATTTGCATAGTAATTTGTGCTATAAGAAGAAAGGCCCTTCCTGACTGGCTGGAAGCTTCAGGATTAGGGAAAAGAAAAAGGTGAGGTCAAGATAATGAAAACAAAAGAACGGGTGCCTGGTAAGAGGACAGTCAACATTTCAAATGCCACACGCCTCTGAACACCACCACAGGGACATGAAACCGAGATTCCTCAAGTGTTACACACTTCCCCCGCCAGCTGCCTGGGAAGGCGAATACACTGCCTACCTGGAGTGCTCACAGAGGCAACATCTGCTGTTTTTTACAGAGAAGAAAAAGAGTATTTCTGGCGGAAGGAACTTATGATTCTTCGGGTGCCAAAACCTTGAGTCCAGAACGTACCCAGTAAAGAAAACAGTACATCCTGGAAGTGTAACAGGATGACCCTCTATCACAAACCTCAGTTGTTCTGACTTCTTTACAGGGATGACAAAGAAATGTGCTGATCTGAAGTAACACTTCTTCAAGGGATCAAAGACAGTAGGCAACGGCAGTTCAGATACTACTGTATCCATAAAGCCTACACAGCAGGGGGAGAGCAAGCTGCAATCATCTTCTCTTAAGTCCAAATGACCTTCCGGTTCTGTGCTTGGCAAGGTCCCATGTTCCCAAATTTTCTGACCACACATGTCCCTTTTTAGGCAGGTGCGTAACTCCCAATCATTCATGCTGTGTACTGGAGCCAACACAACAGGAAGGTCTTCATATGTGGGAATTCAGAAGGTGGGAGGGACAGCCTGGGAGGGTTCAGTGCGAAACAGCTCAAATTTTGGTGAAGCCTGCATTTACTCTAGTATTAAGAGGCTGATAATGCTGTAAAAATCCTTATAAACATGTTTCAGCTGCAGGGGTTTCATGGTCCTGGTTTACTCACCACATGGACCCTGAAGACAATGTTTCTGTTACAAGGTTCCTCTAAAACCCAGTGAATGATCCATCACTAGAATACATGGCTCTTACTTCATCTTTCCTCAGAAGATGAGATGTGTCTTTGAAGGCCCTCTCGTTCCTTTCCTGGAAGAATACAGTGCTAGGGTATTATAACAGCTTTTGAATAGGACTATTTTGGAAATTGAAGGAAGGAAAAAATCGGTCTTATTGTCATTATCATTGGTCACATATGTTTTTCAGTAGCTGAGCACCAGTGCAGGATGAGCAGAAAACTTACTGAAGAAATAATTTCAACAGGTATCAACAGCTGTGATGATTTTCAATGAAGCATAAAGCCTTATTCTAACACATTTTGCTAGCAGGAGAAATTTTTTTTTGAAGAAAATTTGGCACATTCTGTGGCCTGGCAGTATATTGAAGTAGCACTTTGCCCGATATGAAACTCACAGAGGAGCTTAGGAGGGGGCCCAACGTCATCTTAAATGCAGGTATCATTTAATCCAAATCCAAAAATGCTTCTTAAACTCAGCCCTATTAGCAGATTACTGTCTATAGATACTTTGCTTATAATCACACATAGCACCGTTTTACCACTTTGAGGACAGTCTCTTCTATGCTAGCCAAAAGCAGGACTCGCATTGAAAAATCTCAAAATAACTTCTTCTCTGTGTCGTTATGTAAGGCTTTTTTTTAAAAATGATCTTTCAACTCAGGCTTACAGTGGTAACAGTACAATAATGGTGTTTCCAACAGTGTGCAGCTCTCCCCAAGAGACATTGGAAGATATTTTGTCAAATTAGTTCTTCAACATCACTAAGTCGGGGAAAAAAGCACAGATCTGTAGTTGCGCCTGTGCGCTTCTATCCTAGTGGAGGTTGGAATAGCGTTTCTGCTAATATAGCTTCAATCAGGCAGTTCTTACTCCAAAGAAAAGTCTTCCTAAAACTCAAGACAAGCCTTCAATTACACAATCACGTACTATTCTGGCTTTAAGATGCCCAGAACAGACTGGATGGTGTGTTTTGAATAAAGAAGAATGAAACAGTTTTAAGTCATTTTCTGAAACAGGAGTAGAAAAGAATGCTAGTTCTCTATTGAGTTATTAAAGTGAGGTTACCTTTCTCTGCAGACAACAGAACACAAAAACATTTAAAATACCTGGTAAGTATTACACAATGCTTTTTTAAAACTTTCCCCATTTGCTCCAGCTTCAATTGGGGTATGAACTAAAGTCAGCGGAAGTCTTTTTGCTGGCATCAATGGGCTCTGAATTAGGATCTCATTGCTTGCAACCCAGCTTGTGTGCTAAATGAATTCAGAAAGGGGGTTTAACGGCTTCTTTCACCTAATGATCTCCTGAGCTGTGCCCTGAGAGACAGAGGGTTTTTTTTCCCCTCTTTTTGGAGGACATTTTGGAGGACAGCAAAGGACAGTGCAGCAATAACTACAGTGACCTGCATTTTGCAAGTGGAATTTCCAAAAGGCAGAGACTGCTGGCATGCAAATGTGTTACTTTTCAGAGAAAAAATGTTCTTCAAATGTTCTCCAAAACAGAAAAGCACTTACAGAAAGCTATTCCAGTAACAACCTGGATTAGGAACGTATAAACCATAATAAGAATATACGTGGACATAGTTTGAAGAAACTGGGCAAGGGGACAGAACCAGTTTCGGAGAACAACTGACAGACATACAGCTTTACAGACTGCACTGTAGTTGAGAAATTATATCTTAACCATAGTACTTGCAAACAAATACTTTCAACAGACATACACTCCAACTTGGTGTAAATGAAGTGGTAAGGGATAAGAATACTGCTGTCATCCTATCACTCACCACCTCCTCGCTCTGGGATCATATGATTAACACAGCTCTGCTGCACAGGGGAATATTTTATGGACTGTTGTGCTGCCCCGTAACTTCACCTCTATTTAAGAAGGCTGGAGTGGCGCTGAAGTGCAGAGCAATGGCCAGCGCCATTATGGGGGAAGTCAGCAGGAGCTTGCATACCACCAGTTTTTTGTAAGCTTGTGCTAGCTTTCATAAAGCATATGATGGCATACCTTTATATGATCAGACTAAGTAACAATGTTCTCTCTACATGGCAGAGAGAGGCTACATTAAACACACATCAGTACATCTACCACTAAACTGTCCTTCACAGTCCAGCATAGTCCAGCATTTATTAATGCTCTTACCGAAGTCCAAAATTGTATCCTCAGCTGCATGGGCAAGGAATAAATCTCAAAGGATGCTGCCCTGAATTCTCTGAAATGGCAGTCACCACTGTCTGACTGATCATGACTCATGCACCAGTTGATGTGTCCAGAGGGACACTAGAGAGAAACAATAAAGGAGAAGTCTGGAAGCACAGTCCTCAATGCCAAATACAGGTTTATGGAGAAATCTATCTGGACTGCGGTGATCAACTGACCCAAATTTATAGCTAGTGGGTCTTCATTGTCCCATATCAATAAAATCCCAACTTCCACAAGCAGACCTAAACCAGTGATGGTTGATGACCAGAACTTCACATTCTGGCAAACTCTCAAGTAACACTCCATCTGTAGGGGAAGAAAGAACCCAGCCAACACTGGAGAAAATGACGTAGGAATAATGGATGAAAGGATGAATGGATGAAGGGAAAAGGAAGAGCTCTGAACACCTGGGGAAGGCAGATACTTCAGCATGTGCACTGCTTTTGACATGGCACAAGATGAGGTGAGGTCATATTCACAGGTCTTGGTGAAATGAAGGAGCCCTAACACTCCTCATCACAATCCACACGACACCAAGCCTGAAGGAACAATTCAGTTGAGACATCAGCTCTTTCAGATAAAATGCAGCTTACTCAACTAACCAGAGAGTTTTTCCCCAAACACAGTGAGCAAGGCTTAATCAGGAACATAATGTCATGTGTGAAGGACATTTTGTTAAAAATACACTGCATGTACTGAAGAACTCTATTTTTTTCATATGATGTGACATATAACAGGCACTGAACCAAAACACCACATAAGTATGCGGTTTATGCTATCTCACTGGACTACCAAACAGCATTAAACATTGAGAAAGTATTGCAGATATATAGTAGAGGATGTCTAAATGTTCCTTTACACTGTTACCACAATGATTGCTTTTCTTCCGTGTTATCACAGCTGTTAAAAAGCCTTAATAGAGAGCTAATAACACAAGTCATTATAAAACATCTTAACTTCATTTGGAAAATATGTACGAGCTTTTTTGTTACCCCTTCTTCCCTGTCTTCTAATCAAGATCTCCATATTGAGCCCAGTTTTGCATTTTCTTAGCAGCATAAATTACAAGCAACTCTATTCAAGTCAATAAAATTACTCCAACATGAAAAAGGAATCAGCCATCTGCAAAAAACAGAGTCTAACAGGTAATTTTCCACTGACAGCTCTTACCATAAAACAGGTTACAGAGATTACTCTTTTATCTAACACTGAATGTAAACAATTAATGCAAAATGTACAATGTCTGTAAAGACAGCAGGTTCACTACTTGTGCCCTTTATATTTAATTATTTTCATCTTAGTAAGCAGACAGTTAAGTGAGACTACCATCAAGCTGTAGATGGAGCTTATTCATCATGCAAAACAGGCAGCTGAACATCTCTATTTATTTATGCATTATTTTACCTTTTGTTCCCAACTTGGAAAGCATGTGGAATCTATGAGACATTTTCATGCATCATTTCTTGCGGGAGAACATCAAGTCACCTTTTATGCCCTCAGACAAACTTCTCCTACCTGATCTCAATAACTGTCCATGTCAAAATTATTTTTCATACCTTGTGTAAGCAGCTGGAGGTTTCGGACTTCTTCTCTCACCTTCAGCTGAAGGACTTGCTGCAGAATGTGCTGTCGCAGGCTTTCCTGGGCAATGCCCATTCGTTCAAGCTTTTTGTCAGTAAGTCTCAGCAAAGCACGGCCTGGATGCAAAAGGCAAAAAGAAAAATCACCCAAGGATTTCCATTAATGCAATATTCTCACTCTGACAGGATAATTTGCTACAGAAAAAATTCTCAGCCCTGAAATACCTCAGTCTGAGAGGTTATGTTTCATCAGTTAGGTACTTCCTTACTGTCAGAGATCTATGTTCCACTCCTCTCTTTTCTTTTGATTTTCTGTATTGTTTTGGTGCTTTGTGAGACATTTAGGCATGTAAAATAGGTATCTTGTGCCATTTTAGACAACCAATTGCTGTTCTTAAGTGGCAGCTGGTCTCCCACAGGTAGGATAGCCCCTTTAAGTCTACAGTTGGTCCAGGTGCCTAGATAGACCCTCACCTATTTTCAAGCATCTACATTACTGTCAAGAAACCACCAGTGAAAGTGAATTTTACCAATTCAATCACTTTAAGATATACCGAGGATTAATATTGTTGCAATTCAGATATGTCTGTAGTGTAATAGCACCATTTCTCAGGAGGGCCCTGTACTTCATGGTCCAGCCTTTCAAATCCCTCTCAACAGTAATCTATCACACCAAAACAGAAAAAAGAGCCAGAGATTTCCCTTCACACTATCAGTTATATCTAAATCATTCCTGAAAAAGATGTTTGCCCAACTATAAAAGACATTTGCCCACCTATAAGGAGCCTATGGTCTTTGCAGGCAATCACTCCCAGTTTGTGACTTATCTTTACCGTTAGGGTAACATTGAACCACGGTCCCACGCAGATTGTAGATGTTAAAAAAATCAAACAATCCATACTCCCCAGATTCTGCTAGTGGAACTCTGACTCCATCTTTTGGGCATCGCTATGCTATAAGTAAACAGGAGGAAGTCAGCACACTGGCTGAGCCAACACCAAGCAGAGAACCAAAGCATCAAGCAAAGCTTTACCTTAGGAAGAAACCCAAAACTTACTTTCTTTGGTCTTCACCACTGCTGTGACCTAGTACAGGGAAGAGTGCCCTGCAGCTCTCTACTGACCCTTGATTCCCAGTACAAACATTTGCTATCCATAGGTGCCCTGGCCAATACCAGCAAATCACACTGGAGCTACATTGATACTACCTTGGAAAACGGCATGTTGTTTGGTTCACTTTTTTAAACAGACTCAACTTTTTACACCCTCTAGTTCTGACTGTAAGCATTTTTTAATTATTAAAAATCCCTTCTTTGATTTCTCAGGCTCTATTCTGAAACCAGAAGAAGATAGTGAAGAGCAAGTTATTCCCTCTGCAACACAGCAGCCTCTGTGCTACCATTACTGTGGCTTTTGGATGAATGGTACAATTTAGCTCATCATAAAGTGTTACTCAACGCAGCAAGATAAGGCCCTTATTCAATCTCTTTCCTTACAAAACAGCAATGAGTACAGAATTTTTATGATTATTTTAATTAAAAAATTTAAGATAAATGCCAAAAATTTAAAGGGGCACACAATATTTGCCCCAAACCAAGCAGTTAGCGGTATAACCTCACTAACTGCTAGATTTCACTCACAAGCAGTTCTGTGAAGTGGTTAGTGGGATCTTGATATGATGCAACATAAAATACTGGGATATTACTATTAACAAAGCTAGATATTATTGATCAGATAAAAAATGACAGGGTTCATACATTTTCTGCCCTTCCATGTCTCTCAAGCACTAGACACTACGGAGGATGACCTTTTGATTAGGAAAACTTTCTTTGAAATCATAAACAAGAAGAATTCTATCGCTTAATGTAGTAACAAAATATGGAAATTAGTCCCCTGCAAATCAATGCCAGCTGTCCAATTCCCCTGGTGATACAGACGGTAATAATGACTTCAATTTTTATATCGTCTTATCACACTAAAACATCTTAAAGCAATTTATAAAGGATGTAGAGCAGTCCAAGAGTATGGTCTGTAATGTCAATCTAGCAACTGAAAGCAAACAAAAAATAAACAAGTCATCAGTTTACAGAGTGCCAACACACATGTCATCTTAGAGGAGGGAGTCACCAACAGTAATATGAAAGGACAGACAGAGGCCATGCATCTCATCCAGTGCCCTCCACCTCTTTTTGGCCATGGATATAGTCATTACTCCTTATTTCCTCTGGGCAACTCTTTATTTCATATTCATATCGGTTTTCTACCCCAGTCACTGCCTTTGGAGGTTGAGTGTGCACAAAACAGAGACGTCTCTTTTCACCTCCTGGCATGCCAGTTCCTCTGCGGCTTAGGCTCAAAGCACAATGCCATTGGAAAAAATTGTCTTTGACTCATACTACCTGCAGCAGCTTGCACAAGTTGCCTTAAATTAACTCTTTCTTGCACCAAATCCAATGTGACATGTTGAGGCGGTGATGAGGCGAGAAGGCAAACATCCAAATGTGGCATTTAAAGAATGCAATTAAGTGACCTGAACTAAGAAAATTCAGTCCTCCCCATACTTTTTTCCCCCTCAACACTCAGAACAACAACATCCAAGTCAGAACTGGAATAATTTTTTATTCTGGTACTAAGTCATGCCTTTGAAAAGATATCGTTAATGCCTGGATCAGTCAACAAAGCCAATTAGTTACTAAGGCCAAGGTCCTGACATTGCTAATGATTTCGGATGCTTCACTGTCTTGCTTCCTGTACTGTACATATCTGAAAGAGTTATCATTTGGTGCTAAGAACTCTGTAAGGGTTATTGAACATTGAAACCAGTTCTCCAGAGAGGTTGTGGTGTCTCCACCTTTGGAAACATTGAAAACCTGACTAACAAGGTCCTGAGCAACCTGCTGTAGTTGCCCCTGCTTTGAACAGGGGGTTGGACTAGATGATCACCAGAGGTGCCTTCCGACATCAGTTGTTCTGTGATTCTGTGAAACAACCTGCATGAAGGATCTCAAGATAAAGATCTATTTTCTTTGAAAAAGAGAAGATTAATGAAGGAAATTAATAAGCATATAGAAAAGATGGTCATTTTGGCAAGCATCACGGTTAAAACAGAGACAGCTATACATTAAAACTGGGGATAGATTTTTAATTTTCAGAGAGTGCTGGATAGAATATATTATCAAGAACAGAACATGTAACAAACGTAACATTTTCTAAGAGTGTACACTGATCTTTGCTAGGACACAAGTAAAGGAACTTCACCTACATCTCAGGAAAATTTCGCAACACTACAGAACTGGCACTACCTCTTAGATGTAGCAGCTACATGCATAAAAGAGACCAGGAGATTTTTTTCAAAAGCACCTTGACCAACAGAACCATAAAGATCACAGTCACAAACACCTAGGCCTTGCCTCTAGCTAATTGCAAGACTGGAAACCAAATGCTTTAAAAAACCCCACAACTCCCTCGGTATCTCTACGCATCTTTTAACACCTAAACCCTAGCCCTCTCATACTCAGGACAGATCAGCCGTGGAATGTTCTGAGACAGCCCGAGGGCAGACACAGAATATAAAATACTTTCCAGATTGATGGCCTAATTTTTTCTAATATGACTTAGCTGCTGCAGATCTCATTTGATCAAGCTGGGATTAGATGAAAATTTGAAGGGAGTGGGAAACATTGCATGCCACAGAACATTAATATGAGTATAAGCATTGGTCCAATGAGGCTGCCGTTGGCCCTAGAGCAAGGAATGTGGCACAGTCTGCTGTACCGAAGCAGAAATGCCTGTACCTCCCTGCACTGGTATAGCCTACTGCTCTTCCCCCCGAGCCTGTGAAGCTGCACCAACTGCCATTCACAGACATCTAGAGGGACACCACGTGAGAAGCCTTGAAAGTACACTTGTAATGAAGGTGAATTAATAGGTAAGAAAGGACTTATTAAACGTGTAGAAAGAAGTGAAGAAATACAGGGAAATGAGAGCAGGTAGTTAGTAAGAGGCTGGTCTCACGCAAAACCCTGAAGAAAATTATGACTAATTTAAAGTTGATGAAAATGATAAACCACTAGTGGGAACAAATTATGTGTGTGAAATATGGCCAAGAAAGGTGATCTTGTCTCCTCAGTACAATATCATAGGTATACCTGAACACCAAGACAAGATACTCAGTTTACTTACCATGGGGCACAGAATCTAGGAAAGAAAGAACAGGGCAGAGAACACAAGGACATTAAAAAATGCCCTAATGCTAGACCAACAGCTCACCCAGCCCTGTATTCAGAGTGGCAGTAGGAGATATATTTCAGGAGAGCTATTGGGAGGGCTACTTTCTGAAGTCATTCCCTTTGTACCATGCCAGCATCCAGAACTGTTATACTAGGGTTATTATAGAGTACGGCATTTTTAGCACCTACTTATTGTCCTGATGTCCATAAATTTGTCTTTTTGATCTTCCTGATACTGTCTGCCTCTGCTGCCTCCTGGGATAGCAAATTCCAGAAGCTCACTGCCCATTTTTGTCTGTTTTATATTGATTTCTTACTAATTGTTTCAAGTGTTCTCTAGTTCTTGCATTGCAGTATTTGGTTAACAGCTCAACATTCAGCTTGTCTGTTGCTTCCATTATTTGTAAACTTCAGTCATATGCCTTTTGATCATATTTCTGGATGAATCCAGCTGACAAACCTAGAAAAACAGGAACATGGGATGCACTAAGCCCCTAAATTATGCAAGATGAAAACTTTTTCAAGTTTATACTTGAAACTTTATGCTGCAAACAACATTTTAAATTGTTGTTGACACAACAGGATATTCTTACTTAATTGATAATAATTTACTTCTCTAGTTTTGAGGTAGAACAATTTCAAACATATTGCTTTTGTATTTACTTCTTTAGTTCCACAAACATATTCATAATTCTAGTTCACTGGGTTTTTCTACTTGAAATAGTCTGATCACAGCTTTCCTCTTGCTTATATAGGCTGATTGTTGGCTTCTCTTCACTTCAGTGCTTAAAAACAAGCCTCCTAGGACTTACTGAGTAAGAAATTTCCATGACAGAGACACAGACATTAATATCATTGTTCAGGTGCTGGCGAGACACAAGTATAAAATTTGCATCATATAGTAAGGAAAGAAGAATTCAAACAAGAAGAGGCAGAGAGAAGCTATGACTTCATAGTGAGGAATGGTGAAATTATGAGGAGGCGAGAAAAAGAATAGTCACCTATAGAATGAAAACGGCCTCGTGATGGCAGTGGAGGGAGATGCACATCAGGCAAAGAGAATAACTATTAAACTAAGGAACTAAGTTGAAAAGAGAACAAATGGATATGAATACAATTGAGGATGTTAGGTTCAGAAACATCTTGTAAAAGAAGCAGCACAAACCAGAAATCAATCAAATTTTCAGAGCAAACTTGATATGACTTCATGATGCTGTTCTTGATAACCTATCAGATCTTCTACAGTCCTAGATTTTCTGCTTTCCACATGAGAACTCAAGAGCATGCCTCTCCTTCTCATGCCAGTCTCACCACTAGTCCACCAGACACATCAGCCACTTTGTCATCAATGCCTTGTGGCAAATCTATAGCTTTTCTTGCAAAAGCAGTTAGATCTGGCTCGTCTTACTAATCATTTTAACCTGAAGACTGGTGCAGACTCTTGATAAACTGCAGCTTGCATTACCACCTTCTTTGCCCCACTTCAGCTATCTAATATGTCACTAATCAGAGAAGACTCACCTGCTTTGAAAGTAAAAATGGATTCATTTTTCATCTGACTCACCATAGCAGCAAACGCTTTATTGATCTACCTACTAGCATAATGGCAGCTGCCAGCCTAGGCGGAGGAGAATTAGCTCCCAAAATTGCTGTTGGTAGCTGTCTGGTACTTCTGACACGATGAACAACTCTCAACTGGGGACCAACTTAGACAGACAGGAGACACAAGGGATACTGGTACAGAAATAAAGCAGAGGGAACAATAGTTTCTAATGATAGGGACCAGAAGGAGCAAAGACGACTATTTAACCTTGATGAATATCAGAGATCTCCAACTGAGGAAGTTCTCCAACATCAGAGCCAGCATTCTTGTACTTTCTCATCCTGTTAACAAATGCGGCAAACCTCCATGGAGCTGTAGGAATTACTTTCTGGTAAGTCACAGGAATGGGAGAGGCCCGTGACTCCAGTATAGCTCCTGTGGAAGCACAGGAAAGCACAGGAAGGCATTTGCTCATGTATCAAATTAGCTTTGGACACGCCTTTATTTGTTAACATCATCAAAGAAGAATAAGATTATTTTCTGGCTCTTTCTCATTCATTATTTGCTGGATCTGGATGAGGCCAGCTCTACAGTAAAGTTTCTCAAAGAAAACACTGTCATACTCGTCAATTAATGTCTGATCAAACTCAAAAAAGCAGCTATGTAAACAAAGGCACTTTCTGAATATCATCTTCATCCTTCGTCTTCACATCATGTCTGTTTATAATTCTGAGGAGAGGAAGTGATGACTATTGTCACTGCTGCCAATAAATCTACAATAAAACCAGTTTATTTCCGTAAAACCCCTCTCAGGTCGCAGTTGTCTTGCACCTTTCTGACCTTCCTCCACAATTCTGAACTGCAAGCATGAACAGGATATGAAAGAAAAGTAACTCTACAATCTTTAACTAAGGTGCATTTTCAAACACAAGATTAGCAACAACCAAGACATGACTTTGTTTCTAAATTTGCCTGTTTCTGACAAACTTATTAAGTGGTCAGTAATATATCTGTGAAGCTATTTAACTCAGATTACTTAGTTTGGCATAACTTCCTCTCACCTTAGCGCTGCCTTTCCCAGTTCCCTCCATATTCCATCAAATAACGCTGTCATTTTCTATTCTCTTAATTCTGACACAGTCCTTTGAGCTATGTATCTCCTGGTCAACAATGGTCTCCAAAAATGCACCAAGTTAGGAGATGTCTTTCTGGCACTCAGTTTTTCCCTGGCTCTTCCCAAGGACCTCTCCCAGCTAGCTACCTCCAGCTGCTTCTCCCCAGCCACTACTACCTTTGGGGCTCCTACGGCCTGCTACACAGGCTCAGGCATGTCCATCTGCTCAGTCACAATGATGTTGGATTTATGCTATTGAAAGAAAACAACAAACATGCAGTAATGGTGAAGTCATGTAAAAATACTAAAAGACAGTGAGTCAACAGAGCATGGATCTTGAATATCCATTTTAGGGACCGCATTTTAAAAGTACCCTTTAAAATGCGCTCCCTAAAAGGAATCTCCCTGGCAGATACTTTCTTCCAGCCAAGCAGCTCAAACCAGTCCAGTTATCTTGAAAAGTCATACTAAAGACAAAAATCCCTCTCCAGAAGTGAGAGTCTCCTGACTCCCAACTCATCCCATAAATAAAGCAAGCAACTCCTGCTCCTTGACTCATCCACACATTTTCAAGGAAGTATTTAATTGTATACTTTATTTGTGTGGGAGCACCACACATCCTTATATCATAGAACCATAGAATCATTTAGGTTGGAAAATACCCTTAAGATCATTGAGTCCAACCGTTAACATAACATTGCCAAGTCCACCACTAAGCCATGTCCCTAAGTGCCACATCTACACATCTTTTAAATACCTCCAGGGATGGTGACTCAACCACCTCTCTGGGCAGCCTGTTCCAATGATTGACAACCCTTTCAGTGAAGTAAAATTTCCTAATATCCAATCTAAACCTCCCCTGGCACAACTTGAGGCCATTTCCTCTTGTCCTATCACTTGTTATTTGGGAGAAGAGACCGACCCCCACCTCGCTACAACCTCCTTTCAGGTAGGTGTAGAGAGCAATAAGGTCTCCTCTCAGCCTCCTTTTCTCCAGGTTAAACAACCCCAGCTCCCTCAGCTGCTTCTCACAGGACTTGTGCTCCAGACCCCTCACCAGCTTCGCTGCCCTTCTCTGGACACGCTCCAGCACCTCAATGTCTCTCTTGTAGTGAGGGGCCCAAAACTGAACACAGTATTTGAGGTGCGGCCTCACCAGTGCCAAGTACAGGGGCACGATCACTTCCCTAGTCCTGCTGGCCACACTATTGCTGATACAAGCCAGGATGCTATTGGCCTTCTTGGCCACCTGGGCACACTGCTGGCTCATATTGAGCTGGCTGTCGACCAACACTCCCAGGTCCTTTTCTGCTGGGCAGCTTTCCAGCCACTCTTCCCCAAGCCTGTAGTGTTGCATGGGGTTGTTGTGACGCAGGTGCAGGACCCAGCACTTGGCCTTGCTGAACCCCATACAAGTGGCCTTGGCCCATCGATCCAGCCTGTCCAGATCCCTCTGCAGAGCCTTCCTACCCTTCAGCAGATCAACACTCCCGCCCAACTTGGTGTCATCTGCAAACTTACTGAGGGTGCACTGGATCCTCTCATCCAGATCATTGATAAAGATATTAAACAGAACTGTTCTAGATATGTAACAGCCTTAGTTGTCAAATTTTGAGGTAATTACTCTAGTGTCTAATGATTTACAGATATATTCCAAAATAACTTTATTCTAAGACAATATTGGTTCTATACAGAGAAGGGAAGGAGTTAATGAAAAATTGTGCATCGTGATTACTGGAAGTGGTTCAGTAAGTAATTTGCTGTACTGATGGGAACTATATTGATTCCTTACAAGTCTTGAGTAAAAGACTGTTAGACAGTCCTGTTTTTCAGCTGAACATATTCAGGACCTGATGATTTTAATAGGAGGAAATATTCCCCTCTGAAATATAAATTCAGGCACAAATCATATTACAACACTTTTCAAATGTACTGTAAAATGTGAGACAACCATTTTTAGTGCTCTCAGGAAGGACCCGATAGGACCCACAAAGTAAATTAAGGATAAATGTAAACCTTTAGCAGGCAGTCTATAAATCCACATTGCTTGTTGTATATACATTTGCCAACCTACTTCCTGGCCATACAAAATTATATATTATCTACAGCTATATATAAAGATATAAAGACATATAATAATGGACTTCTATTATATTGCACATCGTATTTTTTAAGAAACAAAATCCAGGACTATTGTTTGCTGGTATCTGTGTGCTAGATTTATGGTCCCCCTACTCAAATAAATAACCTCAAGGTCTTTTTTGTTTGTGATGGAGTGAGTGAATCTGTCAACAACTTTGATTTTGTCCACCATCAGCAGGACACACAATTCTTCAATTCCTAGTTAATGTAATGTCACTCAGTGTGCAACTCATTATGCATTACATATCCCATTTCTTTATTTAAAAAAATCACATTAGATCATGCCTGCTGGCAAAACTCCTGTTAATTTATTCAGGAGTAAACACACATTCATATATTATAATGCACAGCTTCTACACAGAACAGATTAGGAAAGGGAAAGCCAATTTGGAAAGCATTAGAATCGACTGAACTCTTTACAGCAAACTCAAACAAGAGCCTTTCCTGTAACTCCTAATGGTGGACCTTACAAAAATCAGTTTTCTTCCAATAAAAAAGGATCATTTATTACGACAAGAAAAATAACCACAAACACACATGCACACAAAAAAACCAACACTCATTCTTGAAGTGCCCAACTCAATTGGAACTGGGAAATCCTTGAAATCACACAGAAGACTGTCTTACCTTCTGACCTTTCTAAAGCAAAAGGGGTTCTGCAGTTCTGCCTAGAAATAGGACTGGTGTGTGCATCCAGCAAAGAGGGCAAGCCCCGTGAAATACACATGTGAATTCAAAAAAAGCCGCCATTTAATTAAGTGAGGAAGAATACCTGGTCCTATCACAGACAAATGTAACCCACTGAGCTCTTTGAACTGCACTAGTACAAAACACTCACGTGGCTGAAGACGAGGCTCTGGGAGCCTGCTATCCCCATCCAAGGGACAGAAATTGTCAGCAAATATTGCTGCTTGCTCTGATTTGCTACTCATCAATCCAATCAATAACCCAAAGGTGCTACGCCACAAAATACACACCAAGGACACAATTCTTCAGTATGCAATATATGGAAGGATGAGGAAAGACAATCCATTTATATGCAGTATCTTTCACGTTTTTGTAATGCCTCGGAAGGTGATCTTGGGGGCCATCTCACTCATTTGGCGATGCTCCATCCCTTCTTCCCCCTGATTACTCTAACCGCCATACAGCATTCAGGCAAAAACCTACACAAAGAAGTAGTATTTGGAACATGTGTTATTCATTTTCTGAGTTTCTTTTAATGCCAAACTTGTGGGAAGCAAGGAGGACCTACATAACGTGACCAGACAGCTTACTGTACTGCATTACGAAAGCTCTGTGGGCCATCACAGGTTCCAGCGGACCAGAATTTGAGAACTTACATTTTCTAGTAAGATTTTCCAATCACTGCTTTGTTAAAAAAAAAAAAGAGCAAAATTAAAATTTTATTAAATATTAAAATAAGCTTTCATATCCCCATGCTGAGGTACATACAGTATTATAATATTTCCCAATCTGTACCCCTAGCTCCTTCCTGCTCCACATCGTTATCTCCAAGCAGCTTTCAGTGGTGCTTTCTTCCATGCCTGTACCAGCTTTACCTTTCATTTTTTAATAAAAAATGAAATTGAGAAAGGTTTTGTGTTAATATTCATGGTGTTAATAATTAATGTTAATAAAAATGGAAAATTAAAAGCACATGCTCATAGGTTAAGCACCGTAGACTGCTTCAACTCTCCTAACCTGAAGGAAGAATCAGCCACATCTCTCCTGATGCACTTTTTGCTCTACCATTTCTCTTTGGGGGCTTTAACTAGAAGCCTGGCACTTGTCAAGCTGCACACACCACCTCTGATGGGCCCTTAACTTACAGTTTATGCTGCTCATTTTATAACCTAGGGGAAGATAATTTTCCTATTGTAAGAGTCACCTCTACACAATTATATGCACAGTCTTACAGATACAGACACTAATCTGTTGCTACGTTGCTTGTTCAGTAGCACAAC
The DNA here is from genome assembly GCF_035582795.1 of Mycteria americana. Taxonomy (NCBI): domain Eukaryota; kingdom Metazoa; phylum Chordata; class Aves; order Ciconiiformes; family Ciconiidae; genus Mycteria; species Mycteria americana. The sequence continues at coordinate 160,309,305 of NC_134366.1, forward strand.
AAACTTTGCAGAGCTCGTTTGCATTTCTTCCAGCCTTTATTACTGTAGCTGTGAGGAGAATCAGGACATAAAGATTTTATTCTGCTGGCCTATTCCTCCTATTAATACTTACACTCAACTTGTAGAAGACTGCGAGACCATAGTCATTTTGGATCAGAAATAAAACAGATACCTAAGAATGACTTATTGTACCTAATTTGTAAGCAACCAGTCCCTGCAACAGAATCCAGACCTTATTTTTTCTAAATTCTGCCTCCTGTACCACATGCATTTGACTCAGCAAGACATTCCACCATGCCTATAGAAGCAGGACCCATAATAATAATAATAATAATAATAATAATAATAATAATAATAATATAACACTAATGTACAGGAGCCTTACCAGAGGCTGCAGCCTGGCACTGTGGTCCAAATGGAACATGCAGCCCAGACCTCTGCTCTGGCTTTGGGTCTCAGTCTCCCAAGGAAAAATAAAAGCTCATTTTCCCCTGCAAGGTGCAGGAAGGCAAGAAGACATTGTGTGACCTTTTTTATAAAAATAACTACTATAGCTAGGAGCAAGGGAGCTCTCCCAAAAAGAGGGAGACGCTTCATCTCCAAACTGCCAGGGGAACATGCCGAAGCGCAGCTCCTCCTCCAAGTCAGGGCCCCCAAGACCCCCGAGGAAAGGCTGCACTGACCTTGCTGCAATGCACTCGGGAACCTGTACACAAGATGCAAGGGCACAAACCTCTGCCAACTCCCCAACACAGAGAACCCACTCCAGCCCTCGGGGGAGCATCCTGGCAGCAGTGTTACACAGCCCTCCCTTCCCTGCATGCCAGGGAAAGCACCAACTGCCCAGGCGGGTGGTTAGCTTGGAGGCAGGATTTGAAAGCCCTCAGGCTGAGGGGGAAGCCACACTTATTCTCCCTTCTGCTTTTCTGGTCAGATTGGGACAATTTTGGGCATGCATAAAGAAGCAACTCCAGGCACCCAGGTAAATTCACAGCTAAAATAAAAAGGGAAATAGGATGTTCAGGCACCTCCAGGCTTTTTCAGCAACCACACAAGGGACTGTTCTGGATGATAATTCAGGAGTTCAGTTTGCAATCCAGAGCATCGCACCTAGGTCCTGTGTTAGGCATAACGGGACCTGTGCATGTCGCTCACTTTCTGGCTGCTCAGAAGCAGATGCCTAGAAAGGAGATTGGGAGCAAAGCGAGAATATAACAACACGTTCCCAAAATACTCTCTCGGCCTCCCAAAGCTTGTAGTTTAGGGACTAATTAACAAAAATAGAGTTAGCTAATTTGAGCTACAGCTGAGCCTAAGGTCAGTGGATGGCTTCCAGTGACTACAGCAATACTTAAGAGCTGCTTGTGAGAGGAACCTCGCCAACACCTTAAAATGGCAGAACAATTCTCCCATTCCCAACGTGATTTGATCTAGTAGGAAGGGGCAAAACAAGAAACAAGTGCTGCAAGGTAAACCCAAACTAATTAAAATGAGAAATGAGTTCAATAATGAGGCTAATTCACAATCAGATCCATGTAGCAGTGAAATGGGTTATTCTCAGGTCCTTGTGGTCTTCAAATGAAGTTTTTGGAAGAGATAGTTCAGAGGAGCTCAGGTTATTGGGGCCTGTGCAAGAAGGAGGCAGCAGTACTGGGGGGCTGTTCACCTCTGCATGAGATCCAGCCTTCCAAAAGGCCTTGGAAAAATGTGTGGGAAAGAGTAAGAGGAAGAAAAAGAAATGTATATAAACGAAACAAGTACTAGTAACCTCCAAAACCTCAGGAAATAGGGTTTTTTTTGCTTTATATTACATTGTCTGTCTCATAGCTTCAGTGGGTTTTCTTTCTACTATAAATTAAATTCTTTCTCTTTCAGAGAGTCTGCATCACTTCAGAACAGCAAACGTTAAAGCACTGTATTATGTATGAATCTTCAGTTGCACCTTGTGTTTAAGAAAGAGTATATGGAGAGAACACATTTGAACACATGACATGATCCACCTTTAAGTCTTTTTGGTTAAAGAGGCACTGAGTTGAACAAACACTAATTGACCAATAAAATCAGATTAGAGAAAAAGCAACAACTGTGGCTAGTGAATGCATTATAACCCTTATCAACAATTTGCATGTAATAATTTATACAGAGGAAGAAGACTGGAAACTATCATCACAGAAATTTCCTACGGTAATACTGAAGAGTAGCTCTCTAAGCAGACCAAAAGAGCAGATGACACACTGTTTAAGCGCAGTGCTTTTACTTACAGAATATGCATTAGGTATCAATGACACACTGGTTAAGTCTAGGGCCAGATACTTTCCTGGTGCAAAGAATGACGATTCTGACAGGTTCAATGAGGATGCATCTACTCATATCAGAGTCCAGACACAAATATACAAAATCATTTTTCCACTGGTATACATATACACACAACAAAGAAAAGACATACATCATTTTCACCCTGGCAAAATTTTCCTAAACCACAACAGTCTAGAGAATGTTTTCTGAGTCCGAACACTGAGCCACAAATTTAATCCTTAGTCAAGTACTAAATTGTTTATCTTCATCTCCATTCATTACCTTGCACTCAGTCTTCAATACAAAAGCCAAATCATTTTAGGGTTAGTTTCAAACGTAGTTTTGGTTATGCATGAAATACAATTTCTTGTTTCTACATAAAAAATAAACATTTAGGCTTAACACTCCTGGGTTGTAGACGCATGTCTTGTGAAACTCCAGCAAGTAACAATATTCACGTAGCAAGATCTGAATAGCAGCAATACAAACCCAAAAAGTGACAACAGATATTAAGAAATTATTTACTTAATCTTCCAGTGTATAATTAAAATTCTAAAACAAATATCCTGATCTGTAAACATTCTTTGCTCAATCCACTTATATTTCTTCTGTAAAGTTCTCCTTTGAGCCCTCTTTGCGATACACACTGTGCTTGGTTTTCCTCACCAGTGTTTTTCTGTTTTCTTCCCACTGGAACAAGTTATTTTCTGCAGTTTTCTCAGACTGCAAAGCTTCCCTGGTTAAGGAATATGTTGTGCACCATGTGAGCACTGACGGTGTGAAATCCTGTCAATACCCCAGAAGTAAATCAGCTGGATGGTAAGTAGGATCACAGCTGTCTATAGATTGAAGTATCAACTACAAATCCTTTGGCACAGTTGCATAAGAAGCTGATCTAAATCAAGTTATTTCTAGCCTGCTCCCAAGCAATTTTCTGATGGCCTTTGAAGATGGGCAGGCCAAGATTCTTTCTGCAACATACAGCAAGCCATGGGCACTCCCACTCATGTCCTCAAGACCTTGTGTCTGCTCTCAGCAGCCAGGTGCTACTTAAACGATAAGCAGGAGATAGCATAAGGTCCATTCATAGTGGTACAGGAAAAAATTGTGTTATTCAGCTAGTAAGAAGAGGACCTGGGATCCTGGTGGATACCAAGCTGAACATAAGCCAGCAATGTGCGCTTGCAGGAAAAAAGGCCAACAGCCTCCTGGGCTGCAGTAGGGCAGAGCGTTTCCAGCAGGTTGAGGGAGGTGATCCTTCCCCTCTACTTGACTCTGGTGAGGCCACATCTGGAGTACTGTCTCCAGTTCTGGGATCCTCAGTTCAAGAGAGACACAGACATACTGGAGCAACTCCAGCAAAGGGCCATGAAGACGATTAATGAATTGGAGCATCTATCAGATAAGGAAAGGCTGAGAGAGCTGAGTCTGCTCAGCCAGAAGAAAAGAAGGCTCGGGGGAGAGCTTTTTAATGTGTGTAAATACCTGATGGGAGGAGTAAAGAGACAACAGCCACAATCCAAAACAAAGGAAGTTCCATTTAAACTTAAAGAACCTTTTTTATTATGAGTGTGCTTGAACACTAGAACACATGTTCAGAAAAGTTGAGGAGGTTCCATTCTTGGAGATACTCAAAACTGATGGGACACAGCCCTGGACAACCTGCTCTAGCTGACCCTGCTTTGAGCAGGGGGTTGGACAAGATGACCACCAGAGCTGCCTTCCAACCTCAATGACTCTCTGATTCTATTCCATGAAGGTACAGAGCAGCAAATCTGGCTGCCTGAACTTCAATAGAGTTAGCAAGGTCACAATTAGCAGCTACTGAATACAAGAGTGTTACATAATTTGTATATCAATATATTCAATTGAAATGTGCACACCAAGGAGACAGGTGAAAAAATATCTAGCTACTTGGAACCTCCCTCAAAATTGTTCGTATACTAGTGTACACCACCTGCCCTATCCCTCAATAGGAGCATCCAAACATTGGATTTCTCTAAAGGAAGTGCTATAACTAGCAAGGTTAGAAAAGCAGAAGGATAGGGGCTATTAAGCATGTAAAACATGGGGGTTTTCAGCCCTTTGAAGCTCACCTGATGTCGCGCACTCTGAAAACAGGGCTGCGGCTGGTTCCAAGAATGTGCATTCTCTGCCGCTGTCCATTCCAGTAAACTAACCAGTGCCACCGCTGTCCAGAGACTGGAACTCAGTCATTTCTACTATCAAATCACCCCAACAGTTCCTGGGATGATTCTGGCCTGGGCCACTTAATGTTTCCCCAGAAACTCCCAGGTATGGTTCAGGAACTAGCAGAGACTGGGAGCTGTTCCCTATAGAAGGTGTGAACACAGCCATCCTGTCCTGAAGAGTAAAAGCCCTTAGCAGCATGGGCACGAGCCATTCCTCGCCAATCAGCCTCAGGGCCAAACGACATTTGAGGAAACATCACTCCCATCAACGCGGCAATATTACAGAGCCACAAGTTCTGTTGGCAAAACCCAACCAGCTCTACTAACATAGTACATCTGCTACACAAGGGTCTGTTCACTCTTAAAAAACAAGAGGACTTCCAGGATTCATTATCCCTTCCTGAAAAGTAAAAGCATAAGCTGGTTTCTCAGAAATCACAGATTCAGAGGTGAGACAAAATTATTTCCTGCCTTGTGAATCCTATGTGTCCATTGGCATAAGTCAGAACAGTTGGAAAGGATTTCCTTCGCTGTTTCTTACCTGTTCTAAACTATTAAAAAACTTAGCTCTCTCAACAGTGAAAATGAGGAAAAGAAATGAGGAAAATGTTTGGTTAAGTTTTTAGTGACTACAGCAATTTTACTTAGATTTAATTTTCACTTCTAGGCATTTGAAGGATTCTGCTGTTTTCAGACCTGTTTCAGCTTTTACTTATGCCACATGAGAAAGGTGTTCCAACATTTCCAAACACTGGAAATGAGGAGGAGAAAGAGAAGAGATGTAAATGACTGGGATACTGTGTTTGAGGAAAACAACAGCACATTTCTTCAAGGAGTGCTGTTTCCGTGAAGTCCTGTAAGAGACAATGTGTGAAAAAGAGCCCAAAAAGCAGTAATCTCAAGTCCAATTTTGGATTACTTCTGAAGGGCAACATGCTGCATATCACATTGCACAACTCAGAAGAGCTGTCAAGGACTGACCCATGTATTCTGCCTGATTCACAGGGACCATTAATTATAGTTGTAGGGTATGTCTGTGTCAGTTCACTTGCATTTCTTGGGCACACCCTTAATGTCTTCTGCAATCACGACCTCTAAGCCAGTACCGCTTCTGAAGCATTGTCAGGTCACATAGAAAAAATGCTAACGAATATTTGTCTCCTCCCACCTGCAAGCACAATTAGACTGCTGGCCCAGACTCCACAGGAACAGCTTTAAAGCAAGGGCAATAAAAGCATCTGAGAAAGAAAGGAAGACTGACAAAACTCTGATACTTCTAAAGATAGTTACCAGGTTTTGGTCTTTACCTAAGCACAATAATTAACAGGATAAGATATCATTCCAGACTTGGGATAAATATCACATGATAAAAGTATCTTCCTACAACTCTGCAGTTGTACCTTCCTACAACTCTGCAGACTCAACACCTCCTGCAAAGTAACTTCCCCAGTATGGGAAAGCACCTGCTTGTTGCTAGCGAAGAGACTCCTGCTGTTGCAGAGTGGCTGGGTAGTTGCAGAGCTGCTACAGGACTGCTGTAACAGAAGCATGCACAGATACCAAGAAAACTACTCTGCTGTCACAAAGGTGGTCATATGAAGACAGTTACTAATGATGTGTACTGTTAAGGTTCCTGAATGGTACAAAGCTGTTCATAAGAAACATTCTTATTGCCACTTCCCAATCCAAGTTTTGAGATTCACCATAGATATTTTCATTGGCCTTTAAAGCACCGTATTGACCACTGTAAAGGGTTTATCTGGAGAGGTGATGAAAGAGGTTAGAAAGAACAATGCCAGGATTTTGGAAAGGTCCTGACTCACACCCACACACATGCTGACAACAGGAACACTTGCATCTACAGACAGATGAGCATCTCCTGAGATGAGTCCTGACTTGCAGCATTTTGGAACTGCCAGCCATTCAATGCACTCCTCAAGCTTGCAAAACCTTTCACTAAACACTTGCCTAGAAAAGAGAATCAATTCAAGTCTGCCTTAAGAAGTCCCAGAATGATTGGGGGAAATGGCTTTTAAGAGAGCTGAAAGATAGGTCAGCACCCAGCTAACCAGGCTCTTAACATGGAAATGTTTCTTGCTACGACTGACTTCTGCAATGCAATCAAGGGTTTTCTGAAAGCAAGAGAGACCTGCACTTCAATATGGAGTATCAGATAATCTCAGTTACATGAAACAGCCTCTATGAAATGAAGTGATTTAAAAGAGAAAGACAGAGACACTCAAATTATTTCAAATCCAGGAGCAGTTTGTGGGAAATCCATGTTCTTAGATAAGAAATTTTACTTGTGTGATAAAGTAAAATATTGTCCCATATACACTTACCTACTTGAGTGTGAACTCATGCAAAGTGTTACTCATAACTGAGGCATTCACGCTCTCAATCATATTTTATATCTTCAATTTTAATAAGCTGTTTATTACAAAGTTATTTGCACATAGTGCTTGTTCTGAATTTGTTATAAGACCTGCCTGGATGTTATGGCAGTAGTGCTTCAAAACAGAAAGTGAGGAGTATAAAGCCATCAAATGACAAATGCAATGAATTTCAGGATATTATTTATTTTTTTAATAATAAAAACTCAATAGTATACCAAGATGAAAGTTGTTAACATTAAAGCATTTTTATTGTAGAGTCATAAGGCTGTGCAAAGCTAGAACAGCATTTGCTTAAGGAGGCTAAACTGCTTCTCTACTAGCTAAGTTTCTATCTTCTCACACAGATACTACAATGAAAATAAAGCACACAGGTTATCCCTGATGCCTTTCTTAAAACTTTTAGTCAGGTGATATTGTTGTTTTTTATTCTTTACTATTATTTTTGGATTGTGGTAAAAATCCACACAACTGGAAAGACAAATAAGTATAATTTTTCCTGAGCCTTCTTATCACCCTAAAAGAGAAATAAAGAATTTGCATAATCTCTAACTGCTACATTCAGTCCAGCAGTGGTGTGGCAGGAAGGCAGTAAGTACACTATTTCTCCTTCCATTAAGTTCTATTTCTATGTAGTCTTAAATACTTACAGGAGTTGGAAACATGATCAGTTGAGGTGGAGATCTATGGTCCAGATTTCTGCTCTTGTTCTAACTTGGACTCATTGCAGATTTCTATGACTCCACCTGGTTCAGTGGGTTAGCAGCACCTGGGCTTGAATACGAGCTATATTATTCATACCACCACAAGCTTTGAAAGCAATGCGGCACATCTAACAAGATATGCAGAAAATTTTTAAGTTACAGCATCAGACCTCTTAACATATTGTTGAGAGGCAATAGTCAATACAATATAGTTTGACCACAGCTATTCCATTTTACAAAGGCACTGGAGAGCACCCCTATTGTCCCCTTACTTGGAACCTGTCCTGACTCCTGCTTTTATACCTCTGTTAAGCTACTGCCTGACAGCTGGCAAAGATAAAACTCCCCTCTCCAGGGGTCAATTACACCGAGCATTTCCAGTACATGACCACAATACAGTTGCCTGAGGCATGACTAGGGAGTAATCGGAACAAAAATATGTGATCTCCCCACAAACTAAAATTGCACAGGATGGTAACAGCCACACACCATTATTTAAAACTAGAGATGAAATCCTGCCTGGATGCCCCTGCAGCGTGAGAGAACACATCAGTCTGTAAAGAGATACTGCTTTACTGGCTGTATGAATTATGAGGAACTACTTAGAAAACTTAGTAGTCTTGCAAGAATTGCAAGAGGACACAAGGGCATCCACGTCTACTTTGTTGAGGGCAAATCCAACCCATTTCTAAGTTAATCCACTTCCAATGTGGTCTGACAACCAGATGACATACAAAGTTTATGGACACAAGGCATGTTAGTGCAAAACAATTTGAAGTTGAGTCAAACTAATTTGTTGTTCATGTTGGGTCATGGCAGTTGCAATCAGTTTCAGTGCTTTTCAATAACCTCCTGCAGAGGACAATTACATGACTGGTCACTGTGGTTTACATAAAACAAAAAAAGTTCAATATTCCAGCTATGATTCTGGTCCAAGGTCAAATTTGGTAACTTCACTTTTCTGCACTCAGAGAAAGCCATTAATTATTGAAAAACAGCAAGCTGCATATTTTTTTAAAAACTCATGTATCAGTCTAGAATTAGCTAGTCCTCAAATTCTTTGGGAAAGCTGTTTAATCATTTTGATATATTTTTGAGAGATACTACCAAAAGATACTGCTTCCCACAGTCACTCACTACCAATTATAACTGCAGGTTTGTACAAGTGAGTGTTTCTCTATGATTGTTTCTACTGTTCTTTTACTGTGGGTAATTCATTGAGGTACAGAATGGATCCAGCACAACAGAGCTTTTGCCATACAAAAGTGTTAATGGCACTGCAGTTTACAGCGTTTTTTTCTGCCAGATGGATGATCATATTGGTGTAACAGTTCCCAGCAATTTTTGCAAGTCAGCAATAGACTGCACAAGATTTAGTGGATGCTGTTTAGCTAGAGCTTGCTTACATAAAGAGTATGCAAATACTTGCTTACTACTGAAGGATTCACTCAGATGGGATGTAAAAAAACATATTCTACTTTGCCTTAAATTTTCAAGACGACTATGACTAAGAAGAGATGAAGTTTCCATCTTTTCCTGTAAGTTGTATTCTGACATCTGGCATTCCAGAACAAGTAATAAATGCTCAGATACTGTAATTGTTATTTTACTGACAACTAAGTAGCTCTCTAATAAAGGGGAAAAACAAACAAACAAAGAGTCAGTCCTGAAGCACACCTGGTGAAAATAAACAGGCTGTCAGGGAAATGAAAGCCAGGCATCATTCATCAAATTCAACAAAATAAAAAGGCTCTGTGAGTTCTTCAGAAGTGGTGTCTCTGAAGGTCAGAACTGTATTGCAACAGTAGGGATCTGTAAGTAAATACTGCAAGTCTTTCAAAGCAGACTTCCATCAACGTTGACAGAAATATCTCAAACTGGGGTTGTTCAGCCTGGAGAAGAGAAGGCTCCAGGGAGACCTTATTGAACCCTTTCAGTACTTAAAGGGGGCCTATAAGAAAGATGGGGACAAACTTTAGGGGTAATGGTTTTAAACTAATAGAGGGTAGATTTAGACTAGATATAAAGAAGAAACTTTTTACAACGCGGGTGGTGAAACACTGGAACAGGTTGTCCAGAGAGGTGGTTGATGCCCCATCCCTGGAAACATTCAAAGTCAGGTTGGACGGGGCTCTGAGCAACCTGATGTAGTTGAAGATGTCCCTGCTCATTGCAGGGAGGGTGGACTAGATGACCTTTAAAGGTCCCTTCCAACCCAAACTATTCTATGATTCTGTGATTCAAACACCACAAGTCTGGATCATATACGAAAACTGAAACAGACTCATATGGGCATATATTGTGCTCATTTAGGTTGCACTTTCTGGATGTAAAAGTATTTCTGCCACCAAATAATCCAGAGAATACATTTTTTAACTAAAATATTAACTAAGTATGAGTAAAAACTACAAGCTCAAGAGGCACACAGGTTTCTACTTCATCAGCCCGGTGTTTTTTGTATGTGTTTTGCGGGGGTTTTTAAATACCCTTATTACTCCCTCGCATCTTAAAATGTTCATCTCCTTTAGTACAAAATACAACACCATTGCTGAGCACATGAAAAGTCAATATTAAAGCTGCACTGCTCAGATCTCAGAAATCAGCAAATGTCAGCTTTCAGGTTGGATGAGCACTCTTATCTGTGTCCTTTACTCATACACATTATCACAGAGATCTCGGCTATGTGTTCATATAGTGGCTGCTCAAACACATGAGTTATCCTACCTTGTGGAAGACTGCAAACAACAAACTGTTGGAAGGCAGAAGGGTATTAGGAGGAAATATGCTTGTCCTGGACTCACACTCCTCTCTAAGCACTACTTTTGGACAAAGAGAGGATTCTAGGCTGGATGCATTTTCGGCCCGATGTGGCACACTCATAACCACAACTACTTCACTGCTTTAAAGATGCATACAGAATACATTTGAAAACCATGTGTACTGAGGTTTGAGAGAGAATCCATGCAAATTATTACAACACATGGAAACTGCATATACAACATATTATTTGTAAGAAATGAAGCTTACTGATAATTATTTTCTATATAAGGAAAGATAGTGTACTTCTAGTTTGAAAAATTCATTTTTAAATAAAGCAATAAGAGAAGAAAATGACAGCTTCCATAAAAATATACTTTTGATTCACAGAATAGCAGTAGCCCCTCTAAAGAGACATCCCCTTTACACAGAGAAATGTGCAACACAGCCAATAGAGAGACTCGTAACAATTAGGCATTGCATATATTCCTAACAAAGGAGACCAAATACATGTTTCTGTACACACATACAGCACAGGTGTTGATGACTATGATTATAGCCACTTGACACCTTTCATAATCATCAAGTGTTGCTGAACCACAACCACTGAGGCTGAAAATTTCCATGTCAGTTATTTTGCATCAGACTGATTTTTGGTAGGCTTACTTGTTGTTGCCAAAATTTCAATGGTTTTCAATACAAGGTCAGGGAAAACACTTGCAGTTCAGTTAAAAGAATTAAATAACTGTTGGGAGGAAGAAAAAAACCCCACAGTTTCTAGTTGGAAAGCACAACTTGTAAGCCTTTGTGCCAACATGCTGCCTTCATGAAGATCAACCTAAATTTGTTCACGTTAGAACCTTTAAAGCATTTCAGTCTGCAACCACTCCACAGACCCACTCAAAAAGACTGTGCATGCTCCAACCCCACGCTAAGGGACAGAGTCATTCAAGCCAGGTAGTGCTTTTGTGGAGCCAGGTACAATAAGAGAACTGTCCCTCCTGTACTTCTAAAGGTTTCCACTACTGGAAAAGACGACTGTTCAACAGAAGGACCAAAAATCTGAAAACAGAAGACAAAAATGTTAAAAAGACTGAGACTAGGACAAGAAAATGATGGAAGGTCCCCATTAGATATGACCAAAACAGAGCCTGAATTTGCAGTCTTTTGAATGGACATTCATCAGTACCTGAAACAGAAGACTCTCAAGACTTCCTCTACTGTCAGCCAGTTGCTGTGAAATTCACTGGCAAAATGAAGCCCTCATTGTCCTCCAGTGACTGGTCCCTGTAGAAGATTAGAAACCATCACATACATCTGTAATTGTCATAAGCCGTCAAAGACAGCTCCACTGAATGCAGCTCTCACCGTGAGCAATGTGGGAATCAATGCAGTTCAACACTGTGAGATAAAGTTGCAGTTTGCAGGTGCATATGCATTGAAATATGTATTCTTCCATTGCAGTATCACAGACCACCCCCTCATAAGGCTCTACCTCACTTATGGCCCGGAGAGAAGACTGCTCATGAATACTCCATGCAATCCTTCATCTAGCCTGAGAGCTGTGCTCAGGCAAAGGTGTGTCATGTTGCAACAGTGCAGATCTACAAATTATGAAAGCGATATTAAAGGTGCAGGAAATTAGACTCAGACAATCCAGTGTCAGTGTTTCCCTTGAACCATTCACACAGTAGTTTAAGATTTAGCCTTGTCAAAAAAACCGGTCTTGTACAGTTCTATGGCCAATGTATTATTTCGACCTGAGTAGGTAACTGTTTCTACTTTTGTTAAAGAAAGTTCATGCACCAAGACAAAATCTCCTGGAAGCCTAGAGTCCTTGAATTACTTTTCTGAATGGACACCAGAGAACACCTGAACTTCATAATCTGAATCCCTCAAGAGCTTTTGCAAAATCTCAGACCCTGAGATTGGGTAATCTATTTAAACCCTAAGAAGCCATAAGCACAGAAAAAAAGAAGCAATGGCATTTGCACAAATAGAATATACTGTTGCCTAAAAATGGGACAAACACAGCCAGTGTGAACTCTGCTTTCCTTTAGATTGATTTGATGTCTGCACTTTGCAGCTCTAAGTCCTATCTCAGCAACACAGCATTAGATGAGGAAACCTTATGGCACTACTTTATGTAACTTATGGAGGCCAAAGATAGCTCCACGATTAAAATCCTTCTATTGATCTGATCCAGGCTACATGAGTTGATGGCCACACATTTCTGAATCGGAAAAAATACTTCAGGTGTTATGCCTTTGGAATAAATGGTCTTCAAATAGTTATTCTCGTTATCATTTTTATGACAGTGCAAGAGCCACTTCTGATGTTGCAAATGTAAGGAAATACATAGCATGACATAAGAATTAGATATCTGCCCTACAGTGCTTTTTACAGCAATTCTCAGGCAAGAGCTCTAGAACTCAGAGGCTCCTACCAGGCTGTAGGTTCTGGTACCTGTCCCAGCAAGAGAGCATCACATGCAGCTTCAGCAACAAATGTTTATCTGATCTAGAAAGAATGTGTAAATAGAGATGGAAAACAGATGGTATTAATAGGCTATGTGGGGAATCTTGTACAGAAATGATGCCTAAGAAGAGAATTAAAGGAACAGCAGGTATGTGAGCGTGTATCAGCACCCTACTGGACTCATGAGAAATGTGTAATAGTTTACAGACGTCATCTTTGCATATGTCATATTTGGTACGTTTGCAAAATTCAAGTCACAGGGGAATTCTAAAAAAAGACAGAGGAGGACTTTAAATCTCAGAGTTAGGCTTTCTATATTATGTGAATCCAGCCTAACATGCTCTCTGGTCAAACACAGGAAAATATAATAGATTCAAACCCTAGGAGAGCTGTCGGGAAAATACATGTTACACATATAATAAATTACTAACTGGTTTTCTCATGTAATTTCCTAAGTACAAGAACTTACCCCAAATGTGATGTTTACAACAGGGGTACATCTAGTAGCATGCGGGACTGCTCACATCCAGCTTGAAGTGGGAATACAAAGATAAGTTGCCCTTATACCAAAAGTTTTACCATAGACCTAGTCTGACATACTGATTGAACAAGTAGGAAAAACCACGTGTAGAGCACAGGAAGAACAGCTGGGTAACTGGCAGATTATTTGATCTGTAGTTTTGCTAATTAGTTTCTCCCACTATGTGGGGTGCCTAGTTCAAGGCTCATTTGAGCTTCCCAGGGGCCTTTGCTTCTGAAGGCCTAGACTCTCAAGGAGTAGGAAAACAAAACCACAAATGCAAATCACCCCCTACCCAAATTCACACAACAAGATTGTAGAGTATACTGGAATCTAGAGATTGCAGGTATTTCTGCTAAAGGACCACTGTGACCATGCAGTCTGGGTGCTGCATGTACACATGCTTACCATATATTTTTCCACCCAGCATTCTCACCTTTTAAAAACTCAGTTCTGTCAGTGTCTACCCTCTTTCCTAGTAAGCACTTCCACTGCTGAATGACCTGCAAAGCCAGGATTCATTTTCTGATTATTGAATCACTCAAGCTTCCAATTTCAGCTTTTGAATGCACGCTGTTGTCCTGATAAGTCCTTATACCCAGTTATCAAGTCACATATCAACCTTCCTTTCAGCAGCTTCATCTCCTGTAACATGACAACACAAGACTCATTTTCCAGGCTTGGGACAAGGCTGGGCTCCGCCCTCCATCAACTTCTACGCTATTCTTAGAATTAAAACATCACAGCTGGACACAGTATCCTAGTAGCACACTTAAGCGACCTGACCCACGTATGTTACAACAGTCCCTGCTATTCAATACAACTTTTATAACAAGAGATTACATTAGTCACATTAGCTTTGCGTTCAGAGTACATGTAACGTGGCTAACTACAATAACTCCCAACTCACGTTCTCCTTTGACAGCCTGCTTTCCAAGGGAGAAGAGGCCATACCTCTGGGATGAAGGGATTTCTCATATATTGCACTACATTGGCTACAATAAAACAAATTTTGTCAGAACCATTTAGCTAGATTATTTATACCACACTTGTACCATTATCCTGTCCTGCTAATTGTTTGCTACCACATCAACCGCAACACTTAGGCAACCAACACAGAAAGCCTGAACGATGCTGCACAACCAGCTAAACCAGGGGACACCAATAAAGGCCCTTTTCATTAGTGTCTCCCTACTGCGTACGGGCATCTGTCAGTAAACCAGCCTGACTCCAGCATGCAGCATACGGAATTAAAGGGCACATGTTTAATTAAGATGTCATGTTATCCTAAGCTGTATGCTTTGGGGGCAAAAAAAGATACTGTATTCCGCGTGGTACCTGTTAACTATTAAACTTGTACCCTTGCCAATGGAAAAGAAAAAAGAAAGAAAAAAGTACCAGGTTAGTTTGACAAGCTGGGCATCAAGATGACTGGTATTAACTATACAATGCAATTCTTTGTTGTCAGAAGCCCAAATTAACTATTCCATCATTTTGGCAGAATTGGCAAGAGGCTAACAGGTCTATAGCTCCTTGTGTTCAGTGTAATAAAAAGAAAAAAATCCGCAACCATCATTTTTTAACAGAAAGAAGATTTCTCCATGAGACGGCCCTGGAATGAGTCAGTATGACATGGGTCTGAATATGGCTTCATGTGACATAAAAAAGGACTGTACACATTTGTGAATGGCGAATTCAGAAGTAGATTAGCTTAGGATAATGGTTACAAGTGACATTCATCACAATCAAGCTGTCTTTTGTTTGTTTTTGATAAGCCAATATATGACAAGCTTTATCTACATGCGTGTAACATCCATAAACCAATGGACACAAGCATTTTAGCACTGCAATTTAACTAGTGCTTGACAGCGGATTGGATTGCAGTACTTCATAGATTTGATATGCTCATAACAGACTGTCACATTCCTGGCATTTCTCCAGACACTGTTTATACTTAACAACAGCAAAAAAAATCAGAACACGTAACAAACATTTCCTTATAGGCCATTTGGGATTATTCCACATTTGGCACTGTTTTTTGAATAATCTTATTAATCCATCTTCAGGTTCTGAGCTGTTATATATACAGGATGCATGATATGGAGGATTCCCTACCCTTGCTCTGCCTGGCTGTACACAGTGACTTAAGGGATAGGGGGCAATGACGACGAGTTCCTGCCCGGCACAGCAGGCGCGTCTGCTCTGTGACTGCCCCACCTTCCCAGGTGCCCTTGCACAATAGGTATGAGGCTCTGGAGGTAGAACCAAATAATGACGAGGACGATGGTTCATCTAGCTTGGAGGTGTCGCTGAGGTTAAGTCGGCCTATGCCCCACGTCAAAACCACTTCCATAAAGAAAAAAAGATGGGTCATTGTCATAGGAGACTCCCTTCTGAAGGGAACAGGCCAAATATGCAAACCAGACCCACTTCTTAGGGAAGTCTGCTGCCTCCCTGGGGCCCAGGTAAAAGATGTGAAAAGAAAACTCCCTACCCTGGTACGGCCCCCAGATCATTATCCATTATGGATTTTTCAAGTAGGCAGCAATGAAGCTGCAACTACAAGTCTGAGGGCAACCAAGAGAGACTGGTTGAGGGATCAGGAGCACAAGCAGTGTCCTCCTCTATCCTTCCAGTCGCAGGGAGTGATGAAGGAAGAAACAGTATGAGCCAGCAGATCAGTACCTGTCTCTGAGACTGGTGTCACCAGCAGGATTTTGGGTTTTTTGATCATGGGTTGGTCTACACGACACCAGGCCTGCTGGCGACAGACAGGGTACGCCTGTCTCAAAGGGGGAAAAGGATCTTTGCACAGGAGTTAGCAGGGCTCATTGAAAGAGCTTTAAACTACATTTGAAGGGGGAAAGGGATAAAACCAGGCTCGCTAGAGACAAGCCTGAGGGCGGCATGCCAATGGTTGAGGGACGGTGTGCTAGCAAGGTCCTTCGGTCTGCCGTCCCAGTGGAGGTAGGGGATGGGGATCCATGTGGCAGCAAAGACAAAAGGGTTATGGATGTGTTAGAAACCACGGAAGTGCCTGAGAATGGTCACGTAGGAATTAGGGCTTCTCCCCCCAAAAAGGTGACAGGATCAATAGACCAACTGAAGTGCAGCTACACCAACATACGCAGCATGGGCAACAAACAGGAGGAGCTGGAAGCCATTGTGCAGCAGGAAAACTATGATATAGTTGCCATCACGGAAACACGGTGAGATGACTCGCACAACTGGAGCGCTGCAGTGGATGGCTATAAACTCTTCAGAAAGGACAGGCAGGGAAGGAGAGGCGGTGGGATAGCCCTGTATGTTAGGGAGTGTTTTGATTGTCTAGGGCTTAATGATGGTTACGATAGGGTTGAGCGTTTACGGGTAAGAATCAGGGGAAAGGCCAACAAGGCAGATATCATGGTGGGAGTCTGTTATAGACCACCCAAGCAGGATGAAGAGGCAGATGAAATATTCTATAAGCAGCTGGGAGAAGTCTCACGATCGCTAGCCCTTGTTCACGTGGGGGACTTCAACTTACCAGATGTCTGCTGGAAATACAATGGAGCAGAGAGGAAACAGTCTAGGAGGTTCCTGGAGTGTGTGGAAGATCACTTCCTGACACAGCTGGTGAGTGAGCCAACTAGGGAAGGTGGCGCACTGGAGCTGTTGTTTGTGAACAGAGAAGGACTTGGGGGTGATGTGAAGGTTGGAGGCTGTCTTGGGCATAGCATTCACAAAATGATAAAGTTTTTGATTCTCAGAGAAGTAAGGAGGAGCATTAGCAGAACTGCCACCTTGGACTTCCGGAGGGCAGACTTTGGCCTGTTTGGGAGCCTGGTTGACAGAGTCCCTTGGGAGGCAGTCCTGAAGGGCAAAGGAGTCCAGGAAGGCTGGACATTCTTCAAGAAGGAAATCTTAAAGGCACAGGAGCCAGGCCATCCCCAGGTGCTGAAAGACCAGCAGATGGGGAAGACCGGCCTGGCTGAACAGAGAGCTTTGCCTGGAACACAGGAAAAAAAGGAGAATTTATGACCCTTGGAAGAAGAGGCAGGCAACTCAGGAGGGCTACAAGGATGTCGTGAGGTTATGCAGGGAGAAAATTAGAAGGGCCAAAGCCCGACTAGAACTTAATCTGGCTGCTGCTGTAAAAGACAATAAAAAATGTTTCTGTAAATACATTAGCAACAAAAGGAGGGCTAAGGAGAATCTCCATCCATTATTGGATGTGGGGGGAAACATAGTGACAAAGGCTGAGGAAAAGGCTGAGGTACTTAATGCCTTCTTTGCCTCAGTCTTTAATAGTAGGGCCAATTGTTCTCTGGGTACCCAGCCCCCTGAGCTGGAAGACAGGGACAAGGAGCAGAATGAAGCCCCCATCATCCAAGGGGAGATGGCTAGTGACCTGCTACACCGCTTAGACACACACAAGTCTATGGGGCCAAATGGGACCTACCCAAGGGTACTGAGGGAGCTGGCAGAAGTGCTCACCAAGCCGCTTTCAATCCTTTGTCAGCAGTCCTGGCTAAGCGGGGAGGTCCCAGTTGAGTGGAGGTTAGCAAATGTGACACCCATCTTCAAGAAGGGCCAGAAGGAGGATCCAGGGAACTACAGGCCGGTCAGTCTCACCTTGGTGCCGGGAAAAGTTATGGAGCAGATCATCTTCAGTGCCATCACATGGCACATACAGGACAACCAGGGGATCAGGCCCAGGCAGCATGGGTTCAGGAAAGGCAGGTCCTGCTTGACCAACCTGATCTCCTTCTATGACAAGGTGACCTGCTTAGTGGATGAGGGAAAGGCTGTGGATGTTGTCTATCTAGACTTTAGTAAAGCCTTTGACATGGTTTCCCACAGCATTCTCCTGGAGAAACTGGCTGCTCATGGCTTGGACGGGTGTACTCTTCGCTGGGTAAAGAACTGGCTGGATGGCCGGGCCCAAAGAGTGGTGGTGAATGGAGTTTACTCCAGTTGGCAGCTGGTCACAAGTGGTGTTCCCCAGGGCTCAGTACTGGGGCCAGTTCTTTTTAATATCTTTATCAATGATCTGGATGAGAGGATCCAGTGCACCCTCAGTAAGTTTGCAGATGACACCAAGTTGGGCAGGAGTGTTGATCTGCTGGAGGGTAGGAAGGCTCTGCAGAGGGATCTGGACAGGCTGGATCGATGGGCTGAGGCCAATTGTATGAGGTTCAACACGGCTAAATGCAAGGTCCTGCACTTGAGCCACAACAACCCCATGCAACGCTACAGGCTTGGGGAAGAGTGGCTGGGAAGCTGCCAGGCAGAAAAGGACCTGGGGGTGTTGGTCGACAGCCAGCTCAATATGAGCCAGCAGTGTGCCCAGGTGGCCAAGAAAGCCAATGGCATCCTGGCTTGTATCAGCAACAGTGTGGCCAGCAGGAGCAGGGAAGTGATTATCCTCCTGTACTTGGCACTGGTGAGGCCGCACCTCAAATACTGTGTTCAGTTTTGGGCCCCTCACTACAAGAGAGACATTGAGGTGCTGGAGCGTGTCCAGAGAAGGGCAACGAAGCTGGTGAGGGGTCTGGAGCACAAGTCCTGTGAGAAGCAGCTGAGGGAACTGGGGTTGTTTAGCCTGGACAAAAGGAGGCTGAGAGGAGACCTTATTGCTCTCTACACCTACCTGAAAGGAGGTTGTAGAGAGGTGGGGATTGGTCTCTTCTCCCAAGTAACAAATGATAGGACAAGAAGAAATGGCCTCAAGTTGTGCCAAGGGAGGTTTAGACTGGATATTATGAAAAATGTCTTCACCAAAAGGGTTGTCAATCATTGGAACAGGCTGCCCAGGGAAGTGGTGGAGTCACCATCCCTGGAGATATTTAAAAGATGTGTAGATGTGGCACTTAGGGACATGGTTTAGTGGTGGACTTGGCAGTGTGAGGTTAACGGTTGGTCTCGATGATCTTAAAGGTCTTTTCCAACCTAAACGATTCTATGATTCTATGATTTAAATCAAGAAAATCTGCTGCAAGATAAAATCTACCAACATTATGCAAAACAAACAGTGAAAAGTGTACATTCAAAATGATAGTCAAGGAAAACCTTGACTAAATAAAACATCTGTGCCAATATTCAAAACCAAGTGGACACGATCCTGGACAATCTGTTCTAGCTGACCTTGCCTGAGCAGGGGGGTTGGATGAGTCGATCTCAAAAGGAGCCTTCCAACCTAAATAACTCCAGAATTTGGTGATTTTGACCTGTGAACAGGTAAGTAATCTCAATTCTGCAAGTCACTGCACCTAGCAGAACCTGCAGAGAAAGTGGCTGGGGTTTATACACATAAACTTTTTTTTGGGATCAAACACTTCTGTAAAAGACGTCCCTCTAATCACAGCACAATGTCACCAGGCCCTGTGCAATGCAGGTGCCCTGTCACTACAGTTGACAGGACTAGGACTACCTTGACGGCTTGTCTGAAATACATGGCACACTGACAAAAGATACACATTTCCTCAAGGGTATCATTGTTCGGCATTTCACAAAACAGAACAAAACCTCAAATTCCCCTTGGGGGAGAGCATTTGGTTTTTTTAGTCAGTGATTAAGAAGCAACATTTTTGTCTGTGGAACTTGGAGGCTTCTCTTACCAGCCTGCTGGGCAGGAATTCCACTGTGCTTCAAGCAGAGCTATTGGGGAACAGGGCGAGGTCTGCACAGCCTGATGGGTTGCAGGCTCTTGAGGTTCTGAAGACTTCTGGGGATAGCTCACGTTCTGACATCATTTTGGGTTTCTTTGGGTTTTTTTTTATTTGGGTTCGTTTGGGTTTTTTTCATCCTTTAACCCTGCTTCTGCTATAATTATGCAGCAATGTAGTTCTGACAGACTAAAATCCACAGCAGACTGTAATAGCAGCCACTGAAGTTCAGTAAGAACAGAGAACCTGATTTTCAGCAGCAATACAGCCCTCAAATGTATGCGTTCACATATTGGATTACGTTAGATAGTAGCTGTAGTTAATAATAAGCCATTAGAACAGGAGTCCCCCACGTTTTATCTGAGGTTAACCACTTAATGTTGATTGCTGTATAACAGAGTTTGCCTCTGATAAGTACTTTGGGGCTCAGTAAGGTTAATGAAACCTCATGGGAGGCAAGACTATATTTTGTTGCATTTTTTTTAAGGAGTCATGCCTTTAGTGCACCTTGTTAAGAAGGTTCATGGATTAATCTACATGTCCATATTTCAGATGAAAATGGCTTATTAAGATCCTACTTTTTTGTGTGCCTAGGCTCACATTTATAAGTGTAGGGTTTCTGTTCACAGATAACAAAATCAATTAAAAGACGCAAGTTTCTCACAGCGGATTCCTCTTTTTGAGGAGCAAGCAATTCTTCTGGCTGCACGCAGAAGGACAGAAAGCCTTCTCCTGCATCAGTTAAGTGTTGATCACCACTAGGATCTGAGGAATCAGATAAACACTTCACAGGGTGTGCAGATCCTTGTTGGGTGAAGGGCTGAAAATCAATTGCAGAATGCAGTAAGGGCTTGGCCAGAATCCAGCCTTTTTTGGTTGTTTGTTTTGGGTTTTTTTTTTTTGTTTCAAGAGCTCCTTCCACTCAATTCAGAGGAAAATGCTGGAGCTAGGTCCTTATATCTTTGCTAAAAGAGCCAGGTATTTGTGACCTCCCTCCACTGTGCATTCTACAATAACAAGGATAAAGCTCGGTGTCAAGTGCACTGTACCAGACCCTGTCAGACTTTCAACCTGTTCAATTAACTATATCAAATCAAACAATAATTTTCACTGGAGCACGGGGAGGCACTTTTTTACTGAAGGCTATTCCCTTGGCAAATCTTGACTTTTAGAGGCCAGCTGTTTTAGCACTTGAGCGGTTCAAAAAAAAAAATTAAAAAAGGCAGCTTTGGCTTTTATTTTTACTGTAATACAGGGGAGGTAGGGAAGAGAGAAGTGCTTGTTCCTCCAGTGTCTTTGCCCTCTGTCAAAGGCTCAGCTGGCTGGACTGATACTTCCAAAACCAGAATCATTTTCAAAGAATCAGAGAAACACTTCACAGGGTGTGCAAAAAATGAAAAAATTAGGGACGGACAAGCTAATTACAAGAGACTGAAAGGGGTAAGGGGCCCTAGGGGTAAGGCTTGGCTCGCCTTACACCCCCCTGAGCGCGGTGGTCCCCGCTCACACGAGGTCACACAGGTGCTGGGAGAAAGCCTCCCCTCGCAGCTCGAGGGGCCGCCGCCCGCCCGCCGCGGCGCGGGAAGCAGCCGCCCGCCCGCAGTCAGCGCCGGCGCTGCCGCGCGCGGAGCGCGGGCCGGGGCGTTCGCCGGTGTGGCAGCCCCGCCCCGAGGAGCCGCGCGGTACTGCAGGCCGCCAGCGCCGCGGAACCGCTCCTCGGGCTTTGCGAAAGGCAGGGGCAGGGACCCGCTGTCGCCCCACGCGCGTTTCCAGTTCTTTCTGAACAGCAACCCGGAGACAGCGGGGAAGCGCTGCAGGCGGCCGTTTGCCTTCGCTCAGCAACCGCGGGGGGGATTCCGGGCGCCGGCGCCTGCACAGGGCGAGCCCCGTTCTTGTTGGCAATGCCGTGAGTCCTGACAAAGGGTCCGCGGGAGAGCAAGCAGAAAGCAGCCGAGAACATGGAGCCACGACAGAGGGCAAATTTCAGGATATGAGTTAATCCGTTTTGTCAGAGGATCTGGTGCAAGAGTGGATTTGTTGGCTACATATATATATAAATACAGAGACAGGAGCTGGAATCGCAGCATAATCTGCAGAGCGCATCTGGCTTGAGAAGAGTCGCAGGGGATAAGACAACGGTGGGACTTGGAGGTGAGGAAAGGAATGCAACAAATTGCAGACCGATTGGATGAGAGAGATTAAACATGCACTCGCTCGTTTGTGTCACAAAACAGAAGTCAAGCTCTCGGCCGTGGCTTCCACCAGGTTCAGATTTCAGGAGGGCTTTCTTCTGTGTTTCATCATTAGGTTAGCTGTGGTGTTAGACCGGGGAACACTGCCAAATAATTATAAGATTACACTAAGGCTAAATCCCCATATCATGAATAGCACATGCTGGCAAGTAACAAGCTGAAATAAAAAGAATCAGCTCTAGCTTCTCACTGATATCACAAACACACACCCACTAAGCAGCAAATTAATTCACTTCTTCAAAGTGAAGAATTGTAAGGTCCTCTAACAACTCCTCCACTTAATCACGGAAGTTTTCCCCACCTAAGTTTTCCTTACCTACAACTGAGCCATAAAATGGACTTCGTGTCTGCACAGCAAAGACGACAAATACTCCTTCCCAGACAATAGCACGAGTAATCTGAAAGGAGACCCTCCAATACCTTCCATTTTTGTTCCCATTTTGAACCAGAACTTCTGAAGCGCTGCAGGAAAGCCTGACTTGGTGGAAAATGAGGGCCCAGCGGTAATAACCAGCAGTTTAACCAAACTCAAAAACTAAGTTCCAGACTCAGCAGATACAGCAGAAGTTTTAAAAAAGCAACACAGAATTACAGCTTAATGAGACTTTGGTCAGGGCACAATACTTGGAATCAGCAGAATTCATAAGAAGGCCTAAATACTTAACAGCCAGTTCTAAGCCAAGGACCCCATCCTTTGAGTGGAAAGATTCCAGGCTGTTATGCGTGATATTGAAGTCATTCATCAGTATTAATCAAGTGGGGAAATAGAAAAAAAGGAAATAAAGAAGTGCCATCAGGGTTAACAATGCAACATCCTATGGCTTCAAGCTGTTCCTTGGAAGTCTCCAAGTAACAACAGTGCTTCATCCTGCCTAGCTTCTAGATGATGGGATCACACAGCCTTGTGATCGATCAAGGAATATGGTAAAGTAATAATGTAATCACTAACAGTTGGTGATGGTTCCAAACTGTAGGAAAAAGAACACCCTAAGACATAAAATGAGAGGGTAGAGCTTCAATATTTGGCAAAGTGTTACAACTATTAATAAAGTAATCAATACCCCTGTAAAGCAGCTAAAAAAAAAATAGTTGATAAAAAGCATGCTTCGTCAAGAACATGTGAAAGGTTGCAAAAGAAAAGCAGGTGGACAAAGGAAACAGGGTGAACACATAAGGGGTGTTTTCATAACATCTTCTCTTAGTTATATTAAGCCCACTAAATTCATTTGTTTGGAGGCATCCCTTGCCCCTCCATTGATTACTTCAGCGATTTACTCTCTTACCCTTGGTCTTATGAATCCCACTTAAGTTGGATGCCTGAGTCACCTAAGATAGATAGGGTAAGCCCCCAAAGGCTAAATCAGTAGCTCCTAAGCTTTTTGGCTCTGTCAGTGGATCACAATCAGTGTTCAGTTCTTCTTGCAGACACACTGCGCAGCCTTATCAGTAAACTAGGAAATATCACAAAGCTTTACAATATGGTTTGAGAATTCCTGAAATAGGCTTTGCTAAGACATTTGATACAGTTTTCCATATCTTACCCTAATTCACATTTTTAGCACCCCTCTGAGTAAGAAACAGAAATTGATTTTGAAACTGGCTGCCACAGTGAGAGGTTCTGGGGGTGCGTTTTACACAATACTGATGTGAATCAGTGTTTCGTAGAGAATACAGTGGATCAGGTTTACAAAGACTGTACAGCAAAGATCTTTTCAAGGAGAAGGGTAAAAGATGATACGATCACTAGTTAGTAAAAGTTGACTAAAATAAATAGAACAAGATGAAATTAAAAATGAAAAAAAACTTGTGTTAGAGGGAAGGAATAATCCAATTACCATTGCATGTAATTATGAAATATTAATTCCCTAACATCTGACAGCACTTGAGGAGTAAGTACTGAGGAACAAGTAAACACTGCTTCAAATAAAGAGCAATATACCTATTTCTCCCATCACCTAAATACTCACACTCTAAGGGTACAGAAGAACTTGCCTAAGCTAAGGTGACAGGGAATTTCAAATCTGAAGCTGAAGGACAGGAATTACACCTTTCAGTTCAAAGATGATTTGGATTCTGTGTTATACATCAGGTAGGAGTAAAAGCTACAGCAAATCTGGCTACCATGGCTCTTACTGAATTCTTATATAGCGACAGAGTAAAGAAAAAGAGGTAGCTATAGTGCAATTCACTTCTGAGTATGCTGTAGAGCAATCATTTATTGAAACCATGAGCGATCCTCCCAGGTAGTTATAAGTGGAGAGAGCATACCAAGGAAAACAACCAGACCCAAGAAATATCCAAGAAGGCAGGAAATGGTGTAAAACATTCATCAGCTACTTGCACAGCAGATCTCACAGCTGATAACGGAGCAAGACCGTGGAAACTGTTCATTCTGAATTTAGTAGATACAGAAGGAATAACATTAATATGTCATTGGCAAGCAAGGCCAAAAATGCCTCAATCGCCCTTCAACAGGTTCCCTTTCCTATTAAACAGAACAGATGATGATATCACTTCTTCCACACAGGATTTTATGTAACAAATAATGGCATTACACAGTCCCCACTGGTTTGCGCACGGAAGAGAAGATAGCTCCGCTTCATGACTAATTGACTCGATTTCTTCTTATGCATATAGGGCCTAGTTCTATGCACAAGCAGCAAGTTGGTTTAGCAATGAAGACTTTGTCATGGCAGCTAGTTAGAAAACATTCTCCTGTTCCAGATTAAAAAAAAAAAAACTCATAAAAAAGATGACTTTCTGCCATAATACTCCACAGATTATTTGTCACAGAAAAGCCAATTTATCAGAAAATAATCAACTATGTTAATACTTAAGTTACAACTTCCACAAAGTGTTCAAGTGCCTCACTGTCCCCTTCTCAACTGCAGATGAGCCTTCCTGGTCATATCAGATCTCTCATGAGCCATTACAGTTTTGCCTCCTGTTGTGGGAGTTCACTATATATTGCATGAGCTATAATCTGACTGAAAAGCCAGACCAAGGAATCATTGCGGAGACATGAGAGAAGATTACTTTCATGCAAAATTTTCTTTATCGGTAAGAGGTTGAATAATGAAAAAAAGATTTCCCCCTTCCAACTGTTTGGCTCATGCAACTTCTTTCAATTCTATGCTATATAAACACAGGGTTACATTAATATATTTCTGATATTATTTGCCGTGCAAAAAGAACAGTTGCCACATACGCAAACAGGTGCCTTATCCCAATGCCTGTCACTCTTTGATGTGTTCCACATGTTAAAAATTTCAGAGCAGCCAAGTATGAAACAGGGAAAACTCTTTAGTCCCTCACATTTTCCAACATGAGCATCACAGCTCCACAAAGAATGCTGCAAATAAGTCTGACCTTATCCAGGCAGCAGAATAAAAGCTCTCTCCAGGGTGAAGCAGTGATTCTATTTTATTTTTGAAACCACAGATGGATGTAGTCAGGATTGATCTGACAGCCCACCA